>NC_085842.1:230034675-230334675 GCF_035594765.1 Anolis carolinensis | reverse complement strand
CTAGAGCATTTCATTGACGAATCCTATATCACCTGACCTTAATTTATTCATGTCTTAATGTTTAGTACACATATTTTCAACTTGTGTCATTTTACCATAGCAAAAGATAGCAGTATGACTTCAGGCGTATCTTCCTAGCAATTCTTCTGGTTGAGCTATTGAATCATAAGTGTTGTTTCAAGCCACTGAATAGTGCCTGCCAGTATTCTGGCTGGTTCCTTTCCAGTAAACATTCATGATTCAGTAATTGGCTGAAGTCCATGTTCATATGGGGGGTGCCAAATCCTAATTAACTGTTGTGATAGCATGATTATGGCTTTAAATCCAGCACAGTTTTTGTTCATTGATAAGAGTTGTTATTTGGTCAGCTAAAATATGAGCATTGTCACTGAATCTTTCACCTCAAAGTATAAAGACATTCCCAGAATGGTGACAAAATATCCAAATCATGGTAAGTGGCATGTTCCACCAAAGTTAAATTAAAAATATGTAGGTCATGCTTTAAACAAGACATTGGATTTGATAATGATAACAACTCTTGCCTTGACAATGGGCTGAAAATATAGCTCACAAGTAGGCAACTCCAGGTCCATCAATAGCTGCCGAATCACAATTTTCATCAGACTTAGCCAATAGGGAGAGATGACTGGAACTGAAGCTCAGCAAGATTAGTGGTCCACAAATTGTCCATCTCATGCTCAACAATGTAAAAAAAAAAAGACTTGAGGGAAGAAATGAAAATTGTGTTTTATTCTGGAAATTCAAAAGCAAATGATTAGCAAGGAAATGTCACTAAAGAGCAAAGAGCTTTGAAAATAATTTTATTGAATATCTGTATTGCATATAGTTTTCAAATGAGATATATTGGAGAGAGGACCCAAGTCTAAACATGAAATTCATTTAAATTGTATATAAACCCTATAATCTGAAAGCAATTTTATATAAAGCATTTTTAATAATGTTATGCATGAAGCAGTTCTTATATATAAAACCACCACAAAGCAAAGATATCACTATCTTACCAATCTGTGTGGACAACTTTGGATTTTGGAGTATTTCTGAATTTCATATAAGGGATGCTCAACCCTTTTTGGGACAGCTTTACCTCGCTGAAACGTTTTGTACCATTTTTTTGTCTTCAGGAGAAAATGTATCCCATCCGTATGTATTCCAGTACACCTTTTCCTTCCTCTCTGTATACAGCGTAGTAATTAAATACAAATGGCCATAGGCAGCAGTTTTATCCTTTTTTCCCTTTGGTTACTACCCTCCGGTGCACTGTAATTAACATTCTTGGTGGCACGGAGGTCACTGAGCCTTAAAACACATCCTTAATGCATTTGCACATTTCAAAAACAATTAAGCAGGTAAATGACATAGACTTCTTTCTCCATCATGTCAGAGGGCAAGAGATTGAAATTGTACAGGGGATACATCTTAGCAGAAGCAGAAATCGAACAGAAACTTCAAGACCTCACTCAAATTGCCACTGACTGCCAGCTTTGTATTTCAGGCACTTGGGGAAAAATAGTTGGGGAATTTGGCAGCCATAAAGTAGCTTGCCCTTTTCACATAGATTTGATTTAGATCTTTTTAAAGAAAAAGTTATGCTATTTTATTGGACACTTGTTTACATATCCTCCAACTGTTTCAACTTGGCTGGGACAGTCCAAAGTAATCTTCTGTCTTTGCACTTCTTCTGCTTCTTTTCAAATAGCCCATTTTTTTCCTCCTCTTCCTCCTCCTATTTTCCTCCTTTCTCCTCAGTTTAAAGTATTTATTAATTCACCTTTCTCCCTGAACATGCACAATTATTCAATGTGTGTGTGTGTGTGTGTGTGTGTGTGTGTATGTGTGTGTGTGTGCTTCTTCTTCTTCTTAGGTGATCCCTCGTAGTTCGAGGATGATGGTCCTCCATTTCTTGGAAGACGCCTGTGAGTGATTTTTTTTTTTAATGTGTGGAGGTCGGTGCACGGGCGGTCAACACACAGTCTTCACAGATTGTGGTCCCAGCAGTGGTGTGATTAACACAACGAGAGTGGCTTCTCGGTCTGTTGCAGCCTTCTTCCGCCTTCACAGCCATTGTAACATGTACCATGTTATCCTCCGCCTGCTCCGCCGTTGAGGTCTTTGGGTCTTCGGATTGTTCTTGGTCTGGATCCTCCCCTGTGGCCACTCCTGGGAGTGTGTGACTCCAGTGGTTGTGCCCTCAGGTTCATTGCAACATGTAAGCCCCCTTACCACGTCAAGGTGACAAATCCATCAAGTTGTGTGTGCGTGCACCTTCAATCACTTGTAAACCTATGGTGACCCTATACATTTGTCATGGGGTTTTCTTAAGCAAGAAATAACTCTGAGATGGTTTTGTTAGCTCCTTCTTCTGAGTATGTTGGTGAATGCTTGGATGGATTGGTCTCCCAGTTGAGTTTGCTTAGTTTCTAAAATCAGACAGGAACTGGTGTCTTTGGGGCATTTAGACTGGGTTTAAGAAGTTAACAAATCTGTTTTATGTTTTTCATTGCTACAATTAAAATTGCTGGAAGAAACATTAACAACCTAAGATATGCAGATGATACCACTCTGATGGTTGTAAGTGAGGAGGAGCTGATGAGCCTTCTAACCAAGGTTAAAGAAGAAAGTGCAAAAGCTGGATTGCAGTTAAACATCAAGAAAACCAAGATTATGGCAACCAGATTGATTGATAACTGGCAAATAGAGGGAGAAAATGTGGAGGCAGAGACAGACTTTATATTTCTAGGTGCAAAGATTACTGCAGACACAGACTGCAGCCAGGAAATCAGAAGACATTTACTTGGGAGGAGAGCAATGACCAAACTCAATAAAATAGTGAAGAGTAGAGACATCACACTGGCAACAAAGGTCTTCATAGTGAAAGCAATGGTATTCCCAATAGTAACCTATGGATGCGAGAGCTGGACCATAAGGAAGGCAGAGCGTGGAAGACAGATGCTTTTGAACTGAACTGTGGTGTTGGAGGAAAATTCTCAGAGTGCTTTGGACCACAAGAAGATCCAACCAGTCCATACTCCAGGAAATAATGCCTGGCTGCTCACTGGAGAGAAGGATATTAGGGCAAAGATGAAGTACTTTGGCCACATAATGAGAAGACAGGATAGCTTGGAGAAGATAATGATGCTGGGGAAAATGGAAGGGAAAAGGATGAGGGACTGACCAAGGGCAAGATGGATGGATGGATGTTATCCTTGAAGGGACTGGCTTGACCTTGAAGGAGCTGGGGGTGATGACGGCTGACAGGAAGCTCTGGTGTGGGCTGATCCATGAGGTCAAGAAGAGTCAGAAGCGACTGCATGAATAAACAACAATTAAAATCCTACCAATTAAATTGAAATGTTTTTCATCCAGCTTAACTGTCATATACTTTCCTGAACAGAAATATTTGCCTATCTTTGATGACTGCAAGTATGGGAGATCAGCATAACCTTCTTTTGTAAGGAGCTCTATTGCTGAGAGTTTCTGCTGAGGTTGGATCTGTGACTAAATGAAAATCATGCGTAGTTCATGCTTGACCAGTCCACACACTGTCTTGCCAGAGAAAAGATATGTCTCGCAGATGAACAGTAAATAACAGGAACTTTACTCTTTGAAATGCAGAGCAACATATATATATATTCATATGAGCAGCTGCAATGACTCACACAATGTCCTTTTAAGAGAGATTCAAGTAGTCCTTTGGATATCTATGCAAAATGTCTTTCTCCAACAGCCTAGGAGTGAAACCTCTCTTGCTAAAATCCTTTCCAAATCTGAGCTCCAGCAGAAAATGTAACTGTGACCAAAACTCTCAGGCTCAGTTGGCTCCCTGGGCGTGGCCCAGCCAATCAGCTTGGTGCTTTGCAATTTTCCTGCTCACACACACACACCAACTGATTTTTACATGCAATAATAAGATCTACACTCTCATGAACTGCATCTGAAACTGTTATTTGGCAGTGTAGATCCAGCCTGAAACAACCTTCTTCCCTATTGTTGTTGTGTGCCTTCAGGTCGTTTCCAAATTATGACTATCCTAAGATGAACCTATCATGGGGTTATTTTTGGCAAGATTGGTTGGGAGAAATGCCATTGCCTTCCTTTGAGGCTGATAGAGCCTGTGTTGCCTTCATAAAAGCAGCAAAAGAATGTATTTTAGTGCGAAGGAGTAAATAGAAAAAATATATTTAAAGAGAGTAAGCCCTATTGAATTCAATAGACAACACAAATATGTGGCTTTCCCCCTCTATTCTTATAGTTTCAGTTACTTAACTGTGAGTCTTTTACAGTAAGCCACTTTTCTCTGATCAATACCGAGTTGCTCTGTTAAATCTCCAAACAAATTTCTGAGAGGAAGACAGAATTTAAGGAAGGCAAGAAGTGGGGAAGACAAAGATGGATGTTTTAAAAAAAACTGCTTAGCTGAGCATGACATTTTGCTTTTTAAATATTAATTATCCTGTGGGCTTCTTCCTATTTACATTCCTAAGTGTTTGCTTGAGACATAAATGGCACTAAATTGTCTTGAGGTAGCCACAGAGCAGTATTGTTAGATAAAAACTTCTTGAAGCCTGGTAATTTTTGGCAATTAATATTATGAATGCTAATAGCTTGGGGCCTATGGGAAGAAGCTTATCTCTGTAAAACGGAAGAAAATGTCAAAGTGGTAGGCCTGCTGAGAGCATCACTTCTGGGAGAGAAAGAGGTGGCAAATGTTAAAATTACCATATTTATGGCCAATGTAGAATTTTTAAGGTTTGAATGGGTCGCTGACTTGCTCATAAACAGAGCCTACTGTAAAAACTAAAAGAAGCTTTAAACAAAATTAATACAGTAGCCTTTCCCCCCTCAGAGATAACAATTCAGCGTTGCTTTCGGTGGATCTGAAAGAAATGCCAGACTCTGTGGGAGAAGATTGGATTGTGTATATTCAAACAATCCATATTTATTTTCCCCAAAGAGCAATGATTTTCACAATCTCTAAGAGTTGGACTGGAATAAAGGAAAATTACATTCTTTGAATGGGTGCAATATATGTTGTACTTCACAGCTCTTGTGCTTGGACTATGAGGAGGAGGAAAGTTAGTAAAGCAATACTCTGGAGCAATGAAATATTTTCAAGAAACCTGGGCCCACTGGTTGTCACTTACTGGGAAACCAAATTACTGCTGGAAACTCAAGTTGGATCCTTTACACAACTATGCCACTATGTTCCACTTGTTATGAGAATGTCTGATGGAATTCTAGGATTTGTAGTGTAGTGAGCCATTACATCTAATAGAGGGCTCTGTCTGCATCTTTTAAAATTACAAGCTCCAAGATCCCATTGGATGTTGCCATGATACTTAAAATGTGATCTATGCAGCAACCCTAAACAGCAAGCATGGGCAAACTTTTTAACTTGGGAGCCGCATGGTGGGCTGGTGTGAGGTCAGCCTGGTAGGGGAAAGGGGGTTCTCCTCGAGTCCCCTCCCTGCCCTTTCCTCCCCTTCCTCTTCTCTTTTGGAGGCAGAAAGTGAAGAAAAGACAGGAAGCATTTCAACCCCAAAAGGGTTGGCCTTGGCCCGATGCGATGGTGGACAGGAGAGAAAAAAGTGTATCCATTAGACCCCATATTGCTTACTCCTGATATGGAATCTTAGAATCCTGGAGCTGGAAGAGACCCTCAAGTGCCATCCAATCCATCCCTCAACCAAAGCACTCCCAATAGACAGACTCTGCGGAAAAGCCTCCATAGAAGGAGACTCCACCACACTCCAGGGCAGCCTATGCCACTCTTCAACAGCTCTTACTCTCAGGAAGTTCTTCCTAATCTTTTCAGTTGAATCTCCTTCCCTGCAATTTGAAAACATTGCTCCCTTGAGCCCTGGTCTCTAGAGCAGCAAAAAGTCAGTTTTTCCCCTCCCTCCTCCTCAATGGGACATTTAAACATGTTTTAAATCTTGAAACATGTTTTTCATGTTCCCTTGCTAACTTATCTTCTCCCAGCTAAACATCCCCCAGGAGGACAGGAGGGAGGAAAAAGAGAAGGGAGAGAGGGAGGGAGGAAAGGAAGGAAGGAAGGAAGGAAGGAAGGAGAAAGAGAGAGAGGAAAGGAGGGAGGAAAGAGGGAAGGAAGGATGAAAGGGTTGAAGTGAAGGAGGGAGGGAGAAAAGAGAGACGGAAGGAAGGAAGGATAGGATGGTGAGAGAGATGAGGGCCTGAGAAAAGAGCCCAAGGGGCCACATCTGGCCCCCGGGCTGTGGTTTGCCCATACCTGCTATACAGCAAGCAAAGAATTGTACCTTATAGCAGCTACATTGTAAAGATATAACTTCAGGCCCGATACTAGTTTCACTACCCAAGATTGGCCAAGTAAATCCTTTTGGACATTACTGTCTCGAAAAAAAATCCTATCCTGAGCCTGTAAATTTACTTCTAAAAAGGAAGTTACTGGAGTGGCTAGGTCAGGGCACTGGTTGGAGAATTAGGAAATGGCAAACAAATCAATAAGCCCCAAGTGTCTCAATTTGGTGGTGACAGTTCCTGTCATCCTGTTGTGGATAGCTTAAATAGCAAGGGTGAGGAGATGTTGGTTGAAGTGCCAGCATTGGAGCTGGAGTCCAGCAGTGCTCAGCAGCTCCCTCAGTTAAGCTTAAAAGAAGAGCCAATGGAGGTAGCTAGCTACGTACCACTTCTCAGCCTGAAGAGCAAGTGCAAGTAAGCTTTTCTGAGGAAGGGTTAAATGCTTTTGTGGATTAGCAGAGATATGAGGTAGCAATAGTTAACACCTGAGAACTTGGCATATAAGAAACTTAAGTGTTATACCTTGTTGCTGGCAGCAAAATAGTAAGTGTTTGGAGCTGTGATTTTGGACTTTGGCTACCTTGGATTCATGATCTTTGGATTTACTCTTGGACTCTGGCTTTCTGGATTGACCTTGAACTATAGATGCTGCTGGATTTGGCTTTCAGTCTTGGAACAAACTATCGGCTTCTTTGCTGTGTTTCTCTGCAGGGAGACTCTTTGCCTCTAAGCTAGACTCTTTGGCTTGATCTCGGACCATTTGTTCATTTCCCACTTGGAAACAAGGTTGAGGCTTGTGATATAGCCCATAGTCTCAGGCAGTGTGAGCTGTCTCCTTGGATCGCCATTCACAATCCCAGCTGGCAGTCCCCAAAGCCATCCTGCCTCCCCAGGCCCGGAAAGCTTGGGGTGGAGAGATGGAAATGCCAATTTTGGATTCTTATTTTCATGACCTCCAGCACTTTAATGTTCAGTTTTGGAGTCACTCATTTAAACCATAGTTTCACATTGCTTAGCCATACATGCCCTGGTTTTCATCTGTGAAAAGTTGAGATCATGATAAGTTGTACATCCTACTCAGCCATGAAACCTACCCTCCCCTCTCTGTCTCTCAAGTCTTGTTTACATAGTTGCATGAGTCAAGTGGGGAGAAGATGAGACACGTAAGCTCCATTGAGCTCATGGAGCAAAAGCATGATAAAAATGTAGTAGACAAGGTTGCCGGTGTACAACATAAGGCAGAGAAATAAAAATTGGCCTTCATGACTGAGCTTCAGATTTTAGAATGCTTGTTCCATTAGAACAGCTCCATAACCTGTACAAAAGTGCTTGAACACGAAACAGAGAAATCCCCGTCTACAGCAAGATCAGCATGGGAAATACCTTCTTGGCTCCCAATATCTATGACTATTGATCTCACTATATGCAACTGAAGGGACATCTGAACATGTTCAAGAACATCTGGGGGATTGCAGGTTTCTCATTCTTGCACAGTGGATAGGAAGACCTGTTATTACATAAATAATATAGATTGATTCTCCTCTCTCCTATACTATAGTAGGTTCTTTTGCATTGAAGTTCTGTAATATTGCACTGCGGTTCTGTAATATTAGCTCTGGTACAAACAAATCCATTGCAGATTAAACATACACATGATTAAAGGTTTTCCAACCCAGCTAGAAATTCAATTTGAAAGCTTTTGAAAACGGAACAGAATCCTGACAGCACTTGTTCTGTATCTGACATGGCCGCATCAAAGCGTTACATGGTACTGAATTTTAATAGCACATAAAAATAGACTAATATGCTTTTGTTCCTCTGTTCTTCTTCACTGACTAAAACCTTCCTTAGAAAAAATAATTATAAATGTTGATATATGTTAATTCTAGGGCAATGTTGAAACTGCTCCCAAAGGATCATTTCCTCTATGTGTGCAATCTTCTGTCAGGTATTCAAACTGCTTGTGATTAGTCCTTGAATTTTTTAAGTCTTCATAAGACATATTGCAGCCACTATTGTTTTGGATTCTGTCTTTTTTGTGATGGGAATTACATAAGGTAAGTTAAAATCTGTAGTTAGGCAGTGGTCTGTAGTTAGGCAGAGTCAGGCAACTGCCTCATGCAGCAGTTGCTATGGGCGCCCACCACCTCAACTGGTCCTCTTCAGTCTGTTAGCCACAGTGCTTGTCCTAAATCCCATGAATTAAGAATGGACAAAGTGCAGCCCTCCAAATATGGGCCTCAATCCAACATCCCCTTAGTGTAGCATAAATATCCACGTGTACAAACACCACAGCAACACTTTGCAACCCCCAGGTAGAATAGTAACATTATGAAAAATATGTCAATGATTGAATGATATTGCACAATGCATAAGCACAATGCACAATCAAAATGAAAAGTGTGGGCTGTATAACCACAATATATGATCACCATGCAACTATAGGATGCACAGGCACAATCCATAATCCCAATGAAAAATATAGAATGCACAACCACACTGTACAATGTTCTACTTGCAAAGACAGGTTAACATTTTAGTAAGGTCTGGATCTTTGAAGGTATGGGGTGTGTGGGGACTGCTTCGCCATGCATGTTCCCAGTGGGCAGTCCTGTCATCTCACCTTTTTGGGCTCCAGAGCTCCAGGTATCATTGTGAATCTGTACAGGTAGGTATCTGGCAACTACTGTCCTGTCAGAAAGCTGGGATTTTGTTCCCCTGTGTGGCTTGCAAATGCAGGCATTTGAAATGCCAATTTCACTCAAACTTGGGACAGTGTAGAAGAGCCCTTGCTGAGGAACTAGCAGTCTAGCAGAGAAAGTTAAAGAAACTGGAAAAAACTATAACTCCCATGATTCCATAGAATTGAGTCATGATTGTTAAGGCTGTATCAAATTGCAGTAATTCTACAAATGTAGATGCACCCCTGGAAATTGTAACATGCAATCAACAGATTAAAAAGAAGCATCAAAGTGTTGTGCAGTTTTATCAGACAAGTCTGGGTCATTGAGCATCTTACTTATGTTAGAAATAATTCAGAGTATTTGGAAAAAGCATGCATTTGGAAATATGGCCGATCCTTTTATGAGGAATAAAGGTATTAGTTTTCAATATGATTATAAAGGGCAGAGGAAGGATTGCCCCCTTTGCCCTTTCTAAATAACTCAGAGTGGATTTAAAACGAACATGATCAACTTTTTGCTGTTGAGCAAGTGATGACAGAATGAATGCCAGCAACTCCATCTTGAATTATAACTTCTTGCTGCATTGGTGCTGCAGCTAAAGGCAAGGAGAAATTCATACAGTTGAAGGACAAGCAGGGTGCCTGCCCTGCCTGAAGGCCCTTGCTCCAAATTGGTGACACTTCTCTACCATTTTCCACGCTGCTTGACATGAATGCATTCTGGATGCATAGGTGCATGAAACGGCTTTCTCCAGCCCCCGTGGCTAAATAAAGTTAATGAATTGGAAAACTGATGCTGATAGAAATGGCTTGACTTATCTGTGGGATACATCACATCTGAACATCTCAGCAATTTATACTTAACCTGATTAAAGCTAAATCATCCTTACCTTCCATCCTATTGTTTCCCCAACAATGCTATAAAATTGGCTTCTTATCGACCGACTGTCCCGACATTTCCCCATAGGTCTCTATTCGGTGGGCAATTTCAATGATAGAAGATTAAAAATACATCCAGCCTCCTGTGAAACAAAATACTCTGTGCAATGTTCGAAAACTTTTTTTTAAAAGTCTACAATGGACAAAAGTTAAGCTTCAGAGGGCATCTTTATAATGGGCTGTTATTGTTGTTTTTGTTATTTCCTCACACATGGAACAGGAGTTCAGTATTACTTGAGAAGGGTTATTCGTGGGTTATCCAATGTGTACCAGTCCTATGGGAGGTTATGCATGATTACTGTGCCCTTGTACTCCTCAGTGCAATGGCAAAGGGACAGAGTTGTGTTAATATAACACTTCCTTGAAGTACAGGGACTTTTGCCAGACTAGTGAAAAAGTGGCATTAAGGTGAACTGATAATCTACATTTCTTGCCCATCTGTGGTTCCTGTGTTGTAGCAGCAGAGCAAAACAGTGTCAATAAGGAAAGACCCGTGCTAACGGATCATCCAAGGACAGCAATTTCTTTTTATTCATATAACACAGCAAAATATTTGGATGGAGAATATTTGCATAAAATATAATGTTTTTGATTGCCACTAAACTACTTGCTTCTCTTTAAAACTCTCACTAAGACGTGCCAAAGCTCTTATCTGTTTTTGTGAGTTTTTTGTGAAATTACTTCTGAAAACTCAAGGCTGATTGGATTATTATAATGCACTCTACGTGGGGCTGCCTTTGAAGATGGCTTGAAAATTCCAACATGTACAAAGGTCCGCAGCCAGGCTTTTAACTGGAGCTAATGATAGAGAACGTACAACACCTTATTAAAACAATTCCACTGGTTGTCGATAAGTTGCCGGGCCTAAATCAAGGTGCAAGTTATGACCTATAAAGCCCTAAACAGTTTGGGCCCCTCCTATCTCCGTGATCACATCTCCCTCTATGTACTAGCAGGAGCTCTCAGTTCTTCTGGGGAGACCCTCCTCTCACTCCCACCACCGTCCCAAGTGCAGTTGGTGGGGACAAGGGTGAGGGCCTTCTCGGTGGTGGCCCCCCGCCTTTGGAACACCCTCCCCAGAGAGATAAGGCAAGTCCCATCACTATCCTCCTTCCATAGGGACCTGAACACCTGGTGGTTGCAGCAGGCCTTTGGAAATAATTAGCCCCAGACCCTTCCCTGGCCACCAGTTAGGACCCTGCTTTGCACTTTGCCCACTTCCCCGGCCCTACTATACCTCGTTGCACTAACCTAGCCCTCTGATAGCTGCTCAGCAGGCCTTGGGATCGAGTAGCTCAGGCCCTATCCTAGCCATCAGGTTGCACTTTATCCACACACCCCACTCTATGTTACTTCTTTGCACTAGCCTTGGCCCAGCCTCTCATGGTTGTCTAGGCCCATCCTGGAATTTTGACCATTGGTAGTTGAATTTTACCCAATGGAATAGTACTGAAACTAGTTTTTAATTCTAAATGAGTATGTTTGTTTTAATAGTAATTATGTTTATGTTTTTATTACGGTTGTGTTGTATGTTTTCTGTGTTGGTATTGAATGCTTTACCTATCTTGGAAACCACCCTAAATTCCTTTAGGGAGATAGAGCGCTATGCAAATAAAGTTTTGTTGTTGTTGTTGAAAGGTTGAGTGAACAGAAGAAATCCTTTTAAAGGAGGTTGGATTGTGATTCTGGATTGCAACTCCAAGTTGTCATAATTAGCACAGCAAAGGTGCAGAAAGCTACATGATTCATACCATTGCTTAGTTTGAGCTATAAGAGGGAACTTACCTGTTTGAAGATGTCTTCAGGGCCAGCTAATGCAAAGCCATTTTAAAGACAAGAAGGTGTTTGAGTATACAATAACTATTAGGACCTGGAAAACAGGTGCACAGTTCACCTGGTCACCTTCTTTCATACAAGGGTATTTCTTTTAAACTATACTTAGAGCAACATTAGTAATATTCAACAACTTAAAAGCTTAATCAAGGGCAGGGTTAAACTGGGATATTTTGCCCCAGAACTACCTCAGATCTAGCCTGTACCTGTTATGTCTGGAGCCATGTGTCCATCCCCTTGCTGATCTATCCCCTCATGTTGCCACTGCCACTCTTCACTGCAAGCAGCTCTGGGAGAAGCTGGCCATCACTTGTCACATCTATTATGACTATAAGATTATGTTATCAATAAGGAAGGAGTAGAGAGACCCCCCTTCTTGTTCATTGCATGACTGAGCATCCTATTATGACTTCAGCAGACATGACTTACATGGCTTGTGCAAAGGGAAAAATTGCCAGTAAGGACACAAGGATGATCCATCCACTTCCCTTCATTGATCCACACATGGAAAAGGTGATGATAGTGGTTTCTGCATGTGTACAATGGGTTAGGCCAAAATGGAACTGATCTAGCTACACATTGGGCTGCAAACTCTAAGGACACTCTGGAGTTTCCTGTAACCTCCAGGTATTCCCCAACTTTGGAGCATCTGGATTCTTGCTCTTTTTTTGTGTCAGAAACAACTGGAGTTGCTTCTGGAGTGAGAGAATTGGCCGTCTGCAAGGACATTGCCCAGGGGACGCCCGGATGTTTTGATGTTTTACCATCCTTGTGGGAGGCTTTTCTCATGTCCCCGCATGGAGCTGGAGCTGATAGAGGGATCCCTGGGTGGGATTCGAACCTGGCAGCCTTCAGGTCAGCAACCCAACCTTCAAGTCACAAGGCTTTTATCCCCTAGGCCACCGGAGGCTCCATTCTTGCTGGACTACTTGCACTGGCTTTGGAGTGAGCATAGTTGGGGTTTTTAAACCTGAGTAGCCATGGCCCAAGAAAGAATGTTGCAGCATGTTGACACACCTAGTTGAAAAATCTGTCAGCTTTCATGGAATTTTTCATGCCTCTCCAGAAAATGAAACATCAGCGTTTTCCTTCATTGTGGTTATTATTTATGCCAAAAATATTTTCTAAAATTCTCTTTTATTTTACATAAAATACAATATTTAGAGGGAGAAATCACAATATATATTTTTTATCACCACTCTTCCCCATCTCCTTAAAATTGCTACTAAGAAGTCTGGAAGTGTAAAAACCAGATGTTCCAAATAGGAAGAAATATCTCTTTTCATTCTTGTACATAAGAATCAAATAAGTGATGTGCTACATCGCTGTTAAAGTATTTTTCTTAGTTTTTCTTTATAGATGTGGTTTAGTACATACACATTTTAAGAAAAATCGTATCTTTGTTTGTTTTTGTTTGTTTGTTTGTTTTGCTTACACTTTACTTTTTTTCTTTTCTTTTTTTGGTGATACAGAACTGGTCACATATGAAGACTTAAGTGAAGTGCATTTAAGCTACCATACTTTGAGGTTTAGTTAGACAATGATAATGTCTTGGTTTTAGAAAGACGAGCATTCAATGAATGATGTGTGGAACCCTCTATCACACTGTAAGTTATATAACATTGTATATATTTAGCAGAGATGGTAAGAAATCCTGTTAGTGCAGTGGTTCTCAACCTGGGGTCCTCAGATGTTTTTGGCCTACAACTCCCAGAAATCCAAGCCAGTTTACTAGCTGTTAGGATTTCTGGAAGTTGAAGGACAAAAACATCTGGGGACCCCAGGTAAAGAACCACTGTGTTAGTGCATTGTGAAGATGTGTAATGATCACCAAGAGTGTCTCAATGCACAACAACATTCCCTAGTTGGTGTCATAATGCAAAATGGGTCCAATGAACATCAGAAGAGATACATATCAGAATTAGTGCATCAATCAATCACATCAATCCCACATTAGTTCTAATGCACATCAGTCACTTTGCAGATTCCTCTCCATAGTCAGTCATATAACAAGTTTCTTACTAGATATGGACATGATGGAACTTCCCAATTCTAAGTCCTACAGACTAACTCCCCCAATAGAATAAAATTAATCAAATAAAACACCACTTGAATTGTTATAAAAAATACCCAAGAACAATGAAATGATTTTGCTGTTGTTTCTGATATATTAAAACCAAAGATGGGACTTCATCTATCCAAACAGGCATATTACAGTGAGCTGCTTTCATTGTGAATGTGTTTTATTTGGGTGCACTTGCTATCAAAATGCATCACAGCATTAGTTACCTGCTCATGATGCAAATTAGTATTGTAATGTCAATAGAATTTTATGTTCCTCTTATATCCAAGCTGAACTGGTTGAAAAGTAAGAAAGCTGCTTAATGCAATTTTAATGGCCTGAGCGAGAACAACTAAAGTTGCATCTCAATCAAAAATGGAGAAAAAAACAAGCCCAAAACACAGAATTACTTTTTGCTTATATGCATATGATAACTGTCAGGAATTCCTAGCTACACATTAGAACACCAGATTGTTGTATAAAATGCCTCAGGTTCAAGTCATTGCATGACAGTTTCAAAGGGATATCAAGTAACAGGGCTCAGAATGACTATAGCATGAGATTATAGGGAACCACCAATCAAAACACATTATATTAGCCCAGGTGCTCCAATGTTTTTCTAGGCAGCTTCCAATATAGTACAGACTTTAGTATGAATTCTGATAATCAGAAAATCCAAAGAACCTAAATAATAGGAAAAGGGAAAACAAACAAAAAGCTATCCCTCCCAATTTATTAGCTATTTTTGCCATTCTTCAATAGGAATACAATAATATCCCTTCAGTTTTTCACCTTGAACTAAATTTCTCTAACTAAACTTTTTATGAGGTTAGAAAATGTTGCTTACATTTCTTCCCCAGATACTTTTGCAGTTTCTGTTTTGGCCAGAGGTTAAAATGCTGAAGCTTTCACAAGAGTCTCTTACACTAATAGGTGGCAGGTGCCTCTAGCAGAATGAAGGAAGAGAAAAAACACAAAATGCTACTTAACCTGATGGAAAAGAAGGGAAACGGCTGGCACATCATGTCAAAGCCTTGCACTAGGGAACTGCAGACTGGTTCCTTGGGTAGTCTTGCTTAATTAAAAAGTCACTAGCCTGTTCCTTTTTTGGCCACTGTCTATCCACTTAGTGTGAGTCTGGCACCATAAGCCAAATCGATACCCGGGTTTTTTTCCTATGTAAGGATATAGGAAAACCTTACATTACAAAGAATCTTTAAATTTCATCACACTGGAAAGGTTGTCCACAAAACACCCATAGAGAAGGTAGGACTCCCAGGATCGTAATACAAGATATTGGTCTGGAGTCCTGTAACCTGGAGTGAATAATGGGAGTTGTAGTATTACATGGTCTTTAACATTCTCTCCCAAAGAGTGCTGGTGCTTCACCAGTCTACAACTCCCATGTTTCCATAGCATTGAGCTGTGGCAGTTAAAAGTGGTGTCAAACTGCATTCATTTTGCAGTGTAGATGCACTCCTGGAGGCTCTTCAGACAATAGTTTCACACATTTTAAGGACATCAGGCTTCTCAGCTCTCCTTTCTAACATTTTCCTCAGTACAGTACAGTGGCAACCTAAACAGTGATAATGTAGCTAAAGCTACATGAGTTTTCACTCTGGCATGCATTCAGCATTTCTGGCAAATATAAAAGATTTATTTATCCTGTTCCAGACAACTGCCCAACTTACCCTGTTCCTTCCTGCTTACTAGGGGCAAATTCACATTATAGAATTATAGCACTATTATTTAATTTTAACTTATATGGTTCTGTTCTACAGAATTCTGGGATTTTGTAGTTTATGAGCCACTGGAGCACTCTGACTGAGAATTCAAAATGTCCTTCACTAAAATGAAAATTAGCCTTCATACCTTAAAGGCACCAATCCTGAGCAAGGTCAGTTATGGGTAGTACTTGATGATGATGATGATGATGATGATTATTATTATTATTATTTAAACCCCGCATTTTTTCTCCACAAAAGAGACTGGATGGGCAGCTATCAATGAATACTAGGTTCTATAGGCTATATTTCAGAAGAAGGAAGTCGCAAATCCACTTCAGGGCATTTCTTGCCTAAGGAAACTCTATGAAATTCATATAGCTGTCATAAATGGACAGGCAACTTGAAGTCATATGCATAAACACATGTAAAATGAAAATCTCAGAATTCTATCGGATGGAGCCATGGCAGCTAAAATGGAATAATGGTTCTATAGTTCTGCCATGTGAATGGGAGGCTGGATCCATGGAAGCAATGAACACAGTTACTTCATCAAATGAGGGCTGTCCTCACACATAACATACATATAGCAGGCACCATGCAAATTCCAGTGTGAGAAAAGCAACTTGAGCAAGGCCAGCAGATATCTATGTCATAACTATGATCACATTATAGAAAATGCATGTTTGCATTGTGTAACTGTTAATCTTCATGTATGACAATCCAACACATCTATTAGCAGTCTACTCAAAGTCTTATACCAGGATTATGAAATTAATCTCTGAATTTCATGGCCTAGTGATCTCTTCTGCTTTTACCTTTCACATTTAAATTTTAAAAAAGAAAGAAAAGAAAAAAGAGAGTGGGGGAGAATCCAAGTTGAGCAGCTGATGCAAAAGCCTGGTCATTTTCTAATTTAATAAAAAATAAAATACAAGGATGGTAAATATGCCCCTTTGTCTCCAATGCATGTCAGAAAATTGAGCTAAATAGATTTAAAACTCTAGTATTACAGTCAATGAGATTAGAAAGCCATTAGTAGCTCTATGAGTATTGGAGCTTTAAGCACCAAAAGGCTGTTATGGAGAAATTTCTTGACCAGATAAAAACATATTGATACTATCCTTCTTCTATTATTCAATAAAGTGTTTTATTTTGAGCCCTGTTCTTTGTACATTAGCCCTTTGTGTAATGGATCCAATAAAAGAAAACTTTTTAAATTGTGTGTGTGTGTGGGGGGGGGGGGGGTTTACAACAAAGAAACAAAAAGCGTGGTTTCTTTGTTGACATTATGGAACTGCTCTCATAAGGTTTGAAGTATGGGGGAAAGCAGCAGCAGCAACAACAACAACAACAACAACAACAACAACAACAAAAACTGTTGCTTTTTAATATGCTCTTATATCAGCTAGTCATCTTTTTCCTATCCCTTAAAAGGTAAAGGTTTTCCCTTGACGTTAAGTCCAGTTGTGACCGACTCTGGGGGTTGGTGCTCATCTCCATTTCTAAGCCGAAGATCCGGCGTTGTCCGTAGACACCTCCAAGGTCACGTGGCCAGCATGACTGCATGGAGCGCCGTTACCTTCCCGCCGGAGCGGTACCTATTGATCTACTCACATTTGCATGTTTTCGAACTGCTAGGTTGGCAGGAGCTGGGGCTAACAGCGGGTGCTCATTCCGCTCCCAGGATTTGAACCTAGCACCTGACTAAAGACCAACTCTCTTTCTGGCTTAATTGTGCTTATTCTGTTAAAAAGAGGCCAAATATTTTTAGTTCTTTACATTAGTTCGGCCCCACTTCCTTTGCAGGTGCAGTTGGTGGGAACGAGAGACAGGGCTTTCTCAGTGGTGACTCCAAGGCTGTGCAACTCCCCAGTGAAATCAGATCAGCTTTCTCCCAACTGGCCTTCAGAAAGAAATTGAATACATGGATATGGGACCAAGCAATCAAAAAATAACTTTCTGTGCAATAAGTGATTATGTGCAATATGTGATTATATTGCAATAAGTAATTACAAAATAGTGCAGTGACTACTGGAATGGCTTTGGACTATGAACTTGAATTGCGTGTTTGTGTTAATATGTTTTCAATTATTTTGGTTTTAATGTATTTGCTCATGTATTGGTTGCTTGTTTTTGCGGAATCTAATGATTGCCTACTTGTAAGTCACTCTGAGTCCCCTTCGGGGTGAGAAGGGTGGGGTATAAATGCAGCAAATAAATAAATAAATAAAATGTTCTAGAAAAAAGATGTTTATTTCAGTATTTTTTTTAAGTAACTTGGAGAAGTAAGTTATTGGCAAGTTCAAGGGGAAGAAAAAGAAGTTCTGAGGTTTTACAATGTCTTTAGTTTTCCCTGCCTCAGCAAATTTCAGCTTCCATAGCACTGAGCCATGGCAATTTAAGTGATATCAAACTGCATTAATTCTACAGCATAGATGCACCCATAGTCAGAGAAGTTAATGACAAAGAAGAAATGAGTAACTAAAGTAAGAATTAGGGTTAAAAGAATCAGCCAATTAGGTTTAGGAATTAATGATTTATGTTTAAGATTCTCAGCTAGTATTGGAGTGTGTGGGAGGAAGATGAGTTCTAATTGTACCTAATCATTTGTTTTGTTACATTCAACTTCCATTAATAATGTATTGTTTTTGTATTTACACATATCTGGTCTCCAGGAACAATAAGTATTTCAAAGTTTGGATTCAGGCAAAATGTCTTTGGTGACTGCAGTGAATAAAACAGGGGTGGTGTCTAGTGGGGATATACATTGAACGACATTTTCCACAGGTACCTTGAAGGCATCTAAGAGGTCCATATAACTGGTGGCCACAGTGATAGAGAAGCAAAGAGATCCTTATATTGGTGGCAGAGTTAGGGACAAGGAAAAATCTTCTCTCTTGGTGGCCTGTGAGATTTGTGGAAGTCTTTACATTTGATGGCAGTGGAGGTTTAAGCTTGGTGGGAAAGTTGTAGGTTAAGGAGTAACCCCATCACAATTAGGCACTTTAGAGATGGTGATGATAATAACAGAGCTACAATATATTCACGTATATGTCAGCCTCATGTATAAGACAAGGGTAGGTTTGGGGGCGAAAATGTGAATTTTAAAATGATCCATGAATAAGTCGAGGGTTATTCTAGAGAGAGAGGGGAAACACAAATGCTTCTTCTGGGGGCCAGTTGCCTCTTGCCATCATTGCCATTTTCCCATCCAGGAATTCAGGAAGGCCAAAAACCATGCCTTCTTTGGGGCTCTCCCAAGATGGAGTATGCTCTTGCTTTTCACTCCTCTACCCAGAGAAAGGAATGGCTAATTTTTTTATATATGAGAGTTAAGGTACAGTATGCACATTGACCCATGGATAAGTTGGCCCAAGTTTCTTGGGTTGATTTTTTTTTTTTTTGCTAAAATGTCTAGACTTAAACATGAGTGTATAGGGTAACCAACAACTTTCATTTCAACGAAACAGGACACAAAAGTAAGAGGGGCTGGTCAGGATGAGAAATAATTAAGTTTAGGATAGGAAGTCCAGAGCTGAAAAAGTTAACTCCTTTTGCATTTACACAAAAGATTAATTATGCATTGGGCATATTTAGAAAGAGTGGTAAAAATAAAACTTCCAATAAGATAAAGCTTTTATACAAATCCATTGAGTGACCACATGTGACCACCATATTAGAACCAAGACTCAACCGCTGGAACCCTAAGTAGTACAAGATAAAAATATACTTTCCCGATAATACATAAATTGTGCAATTTCAGCTACACATTGCAATGATTGCCAATTTGAATTGCTTTTAAAAGGGATTGGATATATTTATGGAAATGGAAAACCTATGTCTGTTTATAATAATTTTCTTCATCTATGTATCTTGTATTTACTCCCAAACTTTTGGAAAAGATATTATATGAAAAATGGTGTTGATGATGATTTAGCATACTTTGTTTTATACTTTGTCATTAGAAGTTGAATGCGTGTTTAGTTGGTTAGCATAATTGTTTAGGTACATCTTTCTTATGTAATCACATATTCAAGGGCAAATGAATCCAGGTTCCATGCCAAATTGCACCACATGGTTGTGACAAAAGAAACACACAACCAACAACTTCCCTACTGAATACAAATGATAACATTGAGCAAAATAGGTTAAGGTGGCAGAGGACAGGTGAGATGAAACCTACTGAGGCTGGGACATTGAAACAACCTCCTTAAATAGGTCGGCACTTGACTGGAATTATGTTTTTATTCAGATCAGTCTTGACCCATCAGATTTCAAACTCACTGACTAGACCTTCCTGCTTTTCTCAAATCCACAAAAAACACATAGATTTCTGTGAAGAGAAAGCAGGATTGGTACCGTTGGAACCTGACGTCTGGATGCTCCACATTGACCTAATCTACAACTTCACGTATGGTAAGTCATGGATCACTCTTCTCTAATGGCATTTCAATGCAAGTTAAAATTAATATTTTTGCATTAAGCATTTACCTTGTTATCTGAAATCCCTTCTATTCGATACACGTAGGTATCGCTTTGCTTGATCAGTTTATACTGATGTGTTTTGTCTTTAGAAGCTTTTATCATTTTTATTGCACCACGGTTATTTTAATTCTAAGTCACATTGAGAATTCTTCAGAATAGAAAGTGTGGATATAAATATTTGAATGAATGAATGAATGAGTAATGATAGATCTTGAGCTATCTTGAGTACCTACCGAATCAGTTTCCATACTCAAAATCAACCCTATTCACAAGTATGGATTGGAGAAAAACGGAGAAAATAATGAGTAAACTTCATGCAGCCAAATATAGATGGGAATCATAGCAATTTTAAATTGATCAATCATTTTTTTTCAGCATATAAATGTGCATGTGAGCATGGCTTCCTGTAGATATGAATGAGTATCTGAACTGCATAGTAATTCATTATTTCCAGCATATCTCCAATGAGAGTGTGATATTACATTGCTGTATTTAAAAATAATACATTTGGCTTTATTCAAATCTTATTACACAATCCACACCATGGGAATTTTAATTCTGGAAACAAAAGATTTTGGGATTGTCTTCATATTATTTACCATCTGCGAAAAAAATCTGTTTTCATCCTTACATTTCAAAAATTAATGAATATTTTCCTTAAAATGATGACATTATAAAATTATTTAATGTTGAGATGCCACAGGATTATTTTTTCTGAAATATAGACAAGAAATACAATAGGTAATATCGTGATGATAAAGGAAAATTGTTATTGGTTGTTGGTTCGATGCCTTTTTATATATTGTTATAATGTTGTTGTTTTATTTTGTCTTATATTGTTGTTATGCATTTTAATATTTTACAGTTTAAACTGTCATTCGGGCTTGGCCCCATGTAAGCCGCCCCGAGTCCCTTCGGTGAGATGGAGGCGTGGTACAAAAATGAAGTAGTAGTAGTAGTAGTAGTAATAATAATAATAATAATAATAATAATAATAATAATAATAATAATAACAACAACAACAACTTCATCTTTCCCCAAGAAAACCATTTGATTTAAATTATGGGTATTTAAAATTCAATAATAGTAAATGTTAGACATGGGATATTAAATCATCACTACCAACACGAACAATTGAAATTATTTAATTGGTCATGTTAGGATTAATTATCATGCTATTAAAATGTTATTGTGAAGATAGGTCATGGGATTTATAGAAGATGGCTTAGGGATTATCTTCTTTGATATTTGGGACATATTTTGTTATTGCCACATTCAAAGGTTCCAATTGCTTAAAACCACGATATGCCAGATAAACACCTAAAATGTTTGGAGGTTTGTTATCTGAGCAGTTCCCTGGATGTTCTCTTGTCTGCCAATCTGCTCTCCTTTAGCACTGATAAACTGGATGAGTCAGTTTAGTGTGCATCTATGAGTGTCTGCATTGTGCATGATTTCTGTAGGGGAAGCTATTTTGGATATGTTTCCCATGTTTATACTCTGTATGCTAATATTGGCATCATATTATTAGGAATTTGATAATCCACCCCAGACAAATGGCTTGATTTCGGATCTCTTATCTCTTATATATGCTAAATGCCGAAGTTGTTCAGATCACTCAAATATGCAGCTGTAAACTGATAATGTTAGAAGCTAAATCTGTCTGACTTTTGCTAATTTGGGGTGCCTTTTTCAGTGAATCAAAGACAGATGAAAGGTAGGTAGGCTTTCATTTTTATATACCTCTGTCTGAATAACAGATGCTGAAGATGACTCAATTATCACAGCTACTGGAAGGTTGTGAAGTGAGTTGGCTAAGACTCTGAGTTATGCACCGGAAGGCTTTGTTTCAAATCTTTTTTTTTTCCAGCTTTAAGTTAGCAAGATAGCCACGGGCAAGCCATTGTCCCTGAGCCTCAGCAATCTATCTTCCGTTTTGAAATAACTACACTGATCTTCTTTAAAGGCTGTTTCTAAGGTTTATTGAGCTGTTATGTACAACGAACTTTCAATACTTAGAAAATGTTCAAGCAGAAAATAACAAGAGGTGTATTTTATTTTATTACTTGTATCATCCCATTGGTTTTGGACGAGAAGTCTTATACAGTAATCCCTTGCTGTGGCTCATGATTATTGTTATGTCTGGGAATTAAGTCCAAAACTCTAGAGGATCCCCATACCCTTAGGGAGTTTGTGTCAACACAATTGTTATGATGATAATGATTATTTTTATTTATACCCCACTTTTTCTCTCCAAAAAAGAGACTCAAAGTATCTTACAGTAAAACTAATACAATACAACCTGAAATATACAAGCATTAAGTATGAACAGCATTAAAAATAAACAGTGAAAATAATTAAAACATATTTAAAACCTATTCGTAGCTAAAACCACAGATCTTAAAAACCTCCATCTTTAAAAGCCTGGCTGAATAAAAAGATTTTAGTCTGTCGTCAGAAAGAAAACAGTGAGGGGGTCATTCTGGCTTCCTTGGGTAGAAAGAAATTCAAGAGTTGAGGGGCAGCCATTGAGAAGGTCCTCTCTCTTGTTTCCGCCAAATGAGCTTGTGATGAAAGTGGGGCTGAGAGAAGGACCTCTTCTGAAAATCTCAGAGCCTGGGCAGGTTTGTACAAGGAGATGCAGCCAGTCAAATAGCCTGGACCTGAGCTATCTAGGACTTTAAAGGTAATAACCAGCACTTTGAAAATAAACTGTACCCAGAAACAAACTGGCAGTCAGTGAAACTGCTCCAACAGTGGGGTTGTCAAGAATGTTTGAATAACTAGGTACCAGATTAAAGGTATTTTAATGTAGTTTCTAAAAATGGAATACAATGTTTCCTCACTTACCAGAGGGATTAGGTTCCAGGACCACCCACAATAAGTGAAAATCCGCAAAGTAGGGACACTATATTTATTTTAATATTTATACATTATTTAAGTACTTATACACTATTTTAAGTCTTTATCAACCAATTGTGTGTTGATAAATTGCTTCCTTCTCCTCCTGTTGCCGCTTGGGCTCCTTTTCTCTCCCTTTGGCTTTTCCTTCCTCCCTTCCTTAGGCTGTAAATTGTAATTTTTTATGATTTATAATAGTCTTTTAGAGTTATTGAAAAACCGCGAAACAGCGAATCTGCGAAAAGTGAACTGCGAAGTAGTGAGGGAACACTGTAATATGTGTGGATCATAGATCTTGCTGTTTAGATATTCCAATGTAAAATGAAAATATATGTATAAAATTTTGTATCTCTGATTCTAATACTGTATCTGTGATTCTAATCAACGTTTTTGTGAAATTTAAACAATAATAGATTTTATTATGTAATTTCACTTGTTTGTATCCCATCTAATTATTTTAAATATTTTTTGGAATATTATTTTTTTAAACACCTAAAAGTAATCACATCACTGCTCTCTTGCTGTTCCTCCTTTCAGATCTCTTTTACATCCACCTTCTTGCTCCTCCCACTGGGATACAAAATAAAGGTATGAAAGCAGCTGTGGATCATTCTAAACACAGCTATCTTACTTGCAATTGTCTGCTAGCTTGAGTTACTATTCTAAGACTTAAAAGCCTGTTAGTTGCCATTAGTGTTTTCTTTCGCCAATCTGACTCCAGAAGATGCCTAAACATCTATGAATGCAACTGAACGTTTTTGAGTTCATGGCAAGAAAAGAAAAGGCCAAATACTGAAGAACAAGAAGGCAGCAGGTTGAGAACCACTGCAGCAGCTGGTACTGGTGAAGATCCCAGAACATGCACACCTGGATTGCAGGTGAAAACTGAGGAAACTGGAAATGGAAATGTCTACCACTGGTTCATCTAATCCAAGCCTTGCCAAATATGTCATGGAACAGGAGCAAAAACAAGAAGCTGTGTCATTGTTAGACCTTGGACTTTATATGAACAAGTCTGTTTCTGATTACCAAGTTAAAGCTCAATTAATGCAAAATCCACATACTCCATTACCAGGATATGTATTTCCTGTAGATAAGAAGAGGCATCTAAGTTTTCAACCTAAATGGTTCAACAGATATCTCTGGTTAGTCTGCTTATTTCACATACAAGGTGCCCTCTTTAAGTACTGTGTGGTGTTTGGAGAAGAAATTGTGGGTAAAGGTGGTCATCAGAAGCCTGGTGCATTGGTTGCTAAACCATTTGTGCAATGGGAAGATGCAATACAGGTCTTCAATAGACACCAAAACCAGAGTACCATCAGAACAACATGTGCTTGGCTGAAAACGTCTTGCCAATTTACAATGGAAAGCATCTGATGTAACCCATCATCACAATAAAGGAAATAAGAAGAAAGCAGAAGAAAACAGAAAGGAACTTCTGCCAATTGTGGAAACTATTGTCCTTTGTGGCTGACAAGAACTGGCTTTAAGAGGAAGTACTGATTCAGGACTGATTATCTGTGAAGAACTGTAGCACAATGATGGTAATTTCAGGGCCAGGTTGAGATCTCACTCCAGATCAGAAGACACTGACCCAAAAAGTGACCTTGAAACTGCAGCTATGAATGCCCAGTATAATAGTCCTCCAATACAGAGTGAACTAATAGACATTTGTGGTGACAAGATAGTTAAAAAAGGGGGGTTGAAAGATGTGATGCATCACAGTGTTTCCCTGTTTGGGCAGATGAAACTTTGGCTCTGAGTGCCTCAGAACAGTTATTGCTCTTAGTAAGACATGTTGATGTTGACGCTTCAGAAATAAGAGAAGAATTTATATACTTTGTCAAGGTAAGTGATATGATGAGTGGAAGACTTACAGGCATTATTTTGAAAACACTGGAAAAATTGGGCTGAGCTTGCAATACTTGCATGGACAGGGTTATGATGCAGTTATTAATATGAGTGGTCATATTACCTGTGCACAGGCAATTATAGTGCAGAGGTATCCAATGGCTGTTGTCTACATCCACTGCAGTGCTTACTCACTAAATCTAGCCTTAGCAAAGACATTCAACATTCCACCTGTCAGAAACTGCAAAGAACAAAATAATCTGTGTGCAATTTTCTTAGAGCATCTGGAACTGTTGAAGAAAAATATAAAATATTGTTTCTCTGAATCAAGAGCAAACAAACTGTTGCTGCTTTGTGAAACCCACTGGGTTGAGCAACATGATGCAGTTTTATGTTTTGTTGAACTGTACAGTGTAGTGGTAAGAATACTTGAAGAACCAAAAGAGAGTCCTCTATGCAAGGGTGAGACTTCTTTCCAAGCTAGACACCTCCTTTAGCTGTTTTGAATGCTGAATTTATAGTGACCATACACATCCTAAGAAAACTTCTATCATCATCCCGTCAGCTTCACAAAACATTACAAAGAGTAGATATGGACATTTTCTGGAGTCTGCAACAGTTTCTTAGAAAAAGCCAGAATCTGTGAAAAGAATTTCAGGAGATCTTTGACACAGCAAGATCAATGGTGGAGTCTATGGGTGAAGAAGTTAGGATTTCTCACATTTGCTCAAAGCAGACATGTGAATACAACATCCAGGCAACTTCTCGAACACCAATGGAATATTATAGGCTAAATGTGTACATCCCATTTCTGGACTTTTTCTGAAGTCAGCATCAAGAAAGGTTTTCAAGGCACAGGGAAGTAGTTCAGGAACTGCAAGTGTTCCTCTCTATTAATTGTGGCCATTTAAAATCCAACTTGAACAAGTTCAGAGAACTTTACAATGAATGTCTTCAAGATATTGACACACTGATGGGAAAGTTTGACATCTGGTGTAGAAAAATGGGAAAAGATTATACCTGCAGAAAAACCATCAAATGCACTGGAAGCATATCTTGTCTGTGATAAACGGGTTTTTTTCTGAATGTGAAGAAACTTCTTCAGATTTCTGCAACATTGCCATTGTCAACAGCTACAAATGAAATATCATTTTCAACTCTTAAATGTTTGAAAACATACATAAGCACAATGGGGCAAGAAAGACTAACTTGACTTGCAATCTTGAGTATCCACCAAAGTTTATTGATAGAGCTCCATTTCTGTCAAAGTGTATTGACACAGTTTTCAAGTGTCAATGTCAGGGGTTTTTTAGACTTGAGACTTTGTAGCTAAAATAGAAATTTGATTCAATTAAGTCTATATAAAATATAGAATGAGTCATAGAATTTAAATTATTTTGTGTTGTAAACCTACTCTTAAAGATTTGTTTAAAAAAGATAATTCCTTCCCCCCCCCCTCCATTTTTTTCTGGCTACGGATCTGCCTACGATGTTACAGGGCATGAAGAAAAAGACCAAAAAGAGGAACTGGCACTGTTTCTGTCCAGTCTTCAGTTTCACCTCAAACAGATGGCAGTCAGAACATCCAATGATCCAATAATTTTTTGTTCCAGAAAGAAAGGCAAGGATGGTTTGTCCTTTACATTTAATAACTCTCTTTAGAACTTTTCAGTGCTGATTCTTCTCCATGTAACTCTACATATCTCTAGTTTTGTTTTCTACTTACATCATTCCTGTGAATTGACAACCTTCCACCACCATCCACTTTCCACCACAAGCTCATTCCCATTTTTTTCTTTTTCGGACAAGCAAAAAAGCAGAGGTTGTTCTGGAAGATCATGTAATGTTGGACTGCCTTTTACATGATAAATCACAACTAGTGCATGCCGGATTTAACACTTGAATCCTATCACACTCCAACATGCTTACTCAGGTTTCTCCTAGCATCTAGTGGAACTCATTCTCTAGAGGAGAGTGCATCTCTACTGCAGAATGTCATCCTACTTTAACTGCCATGGTTTGATGTTATGTAATCGCATTTTGAAGTATTTCACCTCTGTAGACTATTAAAGACAAAGTTAATTGAAAATATGTTTAATAGTCTCAAATAAAAATGAGTTTAAAATGTTACATACATTTTTGGTGTAACATAAATATATACCACAAAGTAGCTCTAGATTCCACAATGATACAACTAGTTGCAGAACCAGCCCCATGGCCTTGAGCTTGGCCATTAAGCAACAGCTTAGCTTCCCATCCACTAAGGGTTGTTAATATGCTTACAGAACAATTGGCTGAACTGGTGACTGCACTTACACAGCCTCTGAAAAATACACAATTACTTTTACAATGATTTTATGCTAGTATATCCAGGACCCAATAGAATTATAATCTTGTATATCATTCTCTCACTTCCTTCTCTTCTGATGTTCATATGAATGGAATTATGTACTTGAATTAAGAAACTGCATTTGCAATCATGCTTAGTGAAAAGCAAGGTAAACCATTAACAATCTTTGCAGGCAACAAGCCCATTGCTTTCCTCTCCCAGCCATTTAACTATTCAGTGATGTTCCAAATAATAGAAGAACTTGTAGGTAAGTGACAGGGGAAGACAAATAATATCATTTTCTGGCTACTTTTAGTCAAATCTCTCGATAAATGAATTTCCATTCTTAAGCCTGAAGACATCAATGTGTGAGCCCCATTGGCATAATGGATGTTCTAATTATAGTCAAATAAAATGAGTAAAATGCCTCTCTGCTGTCATACGAATCAGATGATAGAGAAAATGAAAACAAAGGCAGTGTATCTCATGTCAAGGTCATAGAATCACTGCCAGTGAAGTCTATCACTATATTTATATTAATTTCATCAGATTCAACAAAACTCAGTCAACATACTTACATGCATTTAGTGTTAGTCTAATTTGCAGTTATAATAGCAGACACAAATTGATGTTATAGGTCTTGTCACTGAAGTGATGTAGTGATATGTTAAGCTCCCAGCCTCACATATAGTACTGTTGTGGGCTATACAATAACATAGAGTAACAGGGGGTGTCGGCATGTCATCCTTTCTCCCAGAGACCTACGCATCATTTTATCGACCTGAAAGAAGACAGAAAATTTGTGCCCAGAGATGCATTCATTCCAATCTGCTAAGGGATGATATAAGGCAGTCCCAAAGCTCTTCAGGTCTTGTGGATTTTAAACACCTTCCTTCCCACCCACCCTCCAATTCAATTCTTGGTGCCTAAGATGTGCACCGAGATGTGAACCACAGATTCTGATTTCTGCCACAGTTTAAGGGCAAGTGTCCACTTTGTCCCTATCCCCACCAAGCCTGCCAAAACAGCCTTGATACCCCCTTGCAGTTACAAATAAATTGCTGCTTCCCTGTATCCGAGAGACTGATACCATCAAACCGGAAGAAGCCCTTTTTGTGATGTGTTATCTCTTAGATGATGTATGTAAATTCCAGGCCCTTATTAAAGGCCTTGTAAAAATTATGGTTGACTCTCCTTTTGGCCCCATCAAGCCTTTTGTCAATGTCAGCCAATGTTTGCAGGAAGTGATCTGCCTTTAAACAGGACCAAGTCATTGCCATCGAGGTGGATCACCAATATGTTGGGAGGAGGTCCTCTCCCCGCACTAAACCACGGAGGGCATAGCTCATCCCTGGGAAGGCCATTTAGCAGGCCCAAGTCATTACCACTGAGGTGTATCACCAAAAATCAGGAGGGGCTTTTCTCCCCAAATCAAGCCACAGAGGGGATAACCCGCCCCAGCGGAGACCTCTTTGCCCCTTTCAATCAACAGTGGCCATGTATGTCCAAGGCCTTCAATGTCCTGGACTGGACATAAGTCCACATCACTACCTTTCATGGGCACTGTGAGGGATCCTTTTTCCTTTTGATTCGTTTTGGACCTTTTAATGATCAATTGTAACTGCTGGGGGGCTAACTGTAGGTCAGAAAACATCAGTGCCATCTGTGATTGGTCTGCTCTGGAGCTAATCACTAACTCCCTAATTCTAAGAGACCAAAAAGGACATAAGGGTTGCAGAATGAAAAAGAAGCTCTTCACATAGGGAAGAGCAAACACGGGATCAAACCTGTCCACAGCCCTTCACATCTGGTGAAAGGGAGTTTTCTACTGTCAAGGGGCTTTTGATACTCACGTGAGCAACCTTTTAACCATCTATGGATAATGAAGTCTGTTGTTTAATCTGGAAAACCCTGGGCCTTAACCCAAAGTCAAGCATGGAAACTTTAGCCCGGATAAGGCTAAACTATTCTTCTTAAGAAAATGGATATGTGAAACATGTTTTACAGGAACTGGCATTATATCACTTAGCGTATAATTTTGATGTATTCTTGCCCATATCAGGAGAATATTGAAGGAGGCACGGATAGCTGAACCAGCTGGGTTCCATCACTCATTCTCCACTGTTGATCATATCCTGACTATTAACAGAATATTGGAAGCCACCTGCAGATACTAAATTTAACTCGGCCTCACCTTTGTCAACTATAAGAAGACATTCAACAACGTGGAATTGGAGTGGATATGGAACAGTCTGAGGGAGCAAGGAGTACAGGCAGAGTACATCAACATAATCCAAGCATGCTATAGCTAATGTGCAACAATGCTAATGCTTTTCAAACAAGAAGTTGTTATACCTGTAGAACAAGGTGTAAGGTAAAGGTAAAGCTTTCTCTTGACATTAAGTCCATTCGTGACCGACTCTGGGGGTTGGTGCTCATCTCCATTTCTAAGCAGAAGAGCCAGCGTTGTCCATAGGACACCTCCAAGGTCATGTGGCCGGCATGACTGCATAGAGCGCCATTACCTTCCCGCTGGAGCGGTACCTATTGATCTACTCACATTTGCATGTTTTTGAACTGCTAGGTTGGCAGAAGCTGGGGCTAACAGCGGGCGCTCATTCTGCTCCCAGGATTTGAACCTGGGATCTTTTGGTCTGCAAGTTCAGCAGCGCAGTGCTTTAACACACTGTGCCACCAGGATCACCTTGGCGAACAAGGTGTACGTCAAGGCAATCCCATCTCACCTAACCTTTTTTCTGCTGCTCTGGAAAGTGTAATAGGAGGCTGTAATTGGTTGGACAAAAGTATACTCATTGATGGGCACAGGCTTTATCACCTGTGCTTTGCCAACAATGCAGTTTTAATCATGCATACAGCCTCAGAAGCCTCTAGCATGCTTAGCGAGCTTTGAAGCAGAAGTCAGTCAATTGGATTAAAGATGAACATGCAAAAGACGAAGGTACTCCAATATAACTTTGCAGATGGTACTGACATCGAAAATTTAAAGAATACGTCTACCTCGGAAGGCTGTTAACATCAAGGAAGGAACTGAAGCTGGAGCTGAACAGATGCAGGAAAACAGGATGGGCCACTTACAATTCTATTAAAGCAGTTGTGGACTCAACCAGAAGTACATCTTTATGAGCTCTATCATGCTACCTGCCCTATGCTATGGTGCAGAGACATGGATAATGATGAAGGCTGTCTCAGAACAACTACGGGTCCCGCATGCCTCCCTTGAAAGAGCTCATTGGGATATCTCTCTGAATGCAGAGAGAACATGGACTGCACAATGAGGATGTTTGAAAAATATCAAAAGTGAAAGATCCTCTACACCACATTGCACAACTCAAACATTGCTTTGCAGGCCACGTGATGCGTACAATAGATGGGTGCTGGAGCAATGCCACAGCAACATGGCACCCGCAGATATGGGTGAGTCCTCTTAGTCATCCTCCCACTTGATGGTCTGATTCATTCCATATGGTGTATTATGTGAGAATCAAACATGGTCATACAGTGGTACATTGGTCAACTCGTTCTTGAAATAGATATAAAATGAGGCGATTAGAGAAGATGTTGTGAGCCACATGAAAGCCAAGGAATGGATCGTCTAAGTAACTAAAGTCATTAGGAACACAGGAAAATGCCTCATTTTCCAGCAGTATTGAATGAAAGCGTCTCCTCATGTTCTTAGGTAAGATTCTTCCCTGTCACTATCTTGAGATCCCTAATATCAGCTGTCTTCCCCAAGTACAGTAGAGTCTCACTTATCCAAGCTAAACGGGCCGGCAGAAGCTTGGATAAGCGAATATCTTGGATAATAAGGAGGGATTAAGAAAAGCCTATTAAACATCAAATTAGGTTATGATTTTACAAATTAAGCACCAAAACATCATGTTTTACAACAAATTTGACAGAAAAAGCAGTTTAATACGCAGTAATGTTATGTTGTAGTTACTGTATTTACGAATTTAGCACCAAAATATCACGATATATTGAAAACATTGACTAAAAAATGGCTTGGATAATCCAGAAACATGGATAAGCAAGGCTTGGATAAGTGAAACTCTACTGTAACATGACCCAACATTGTTTAACCTGTGTTAGCAGTTGAGATTGAGTATGTTCGGGCTATTAAGGTCATCAGTTTCCCAAAAGCACCTATGGTTCAAGGAGGCAAAAATGAGGCTCTTACTTAAATTTCTTTGTATCACGTGAATAGGTGCATTGTAAATTATAATTTTAGTAGTGCTGAACCAGCAGCTTGCACTCTGCTTGAATAGCCAATCACCAAATACAGTTATTGAACTGCAGAGGGGGAAAATGCATGCCCTACTGAGCTCTCAGGAAAGGGGAGGATGAATCTGGCTACTGTGTAATTAACTCACAATTATGTGGGCAATAAAGACATAATTTAGGATTATTAATATGCTAAAATTGTAAGAAATTTTCTGGCATTTAATTAACATTTTCCAAGGCAAATTAAATATCAATTAATAAAATAAGTGACATTTAGATAGATATTATATTAGTTGTCACAAGTCTTAACTTGCTATTGCTGGCTTTTTAAATTCTAATTAAGTGTCTAAATATTCCTTACCATTTTTATGTGTCGAAAACCTAATTATATTTGTGTCTTATAAATTTAAACTTGATTACACATCATCTTTCCTATTAACTTTCAATAAATGCTCTTTTAACTGTCAATTGATGCTTAATTGACATAATGGTCTTATATAACGGCAGACATTTCTCTCCTTAAATATAAACACACACATTGCTGAAGACACACTCACAATATCTTCTGTGTAGTAAGTGCCAAATTGATAGGCATATTGTTGAACTGTACTTTTTTTTTTTTTTTTGGTTTTCTAGGTACGCCACAGCACATACGGTCTGCTACATATGGAGATTGGTTAATGTCCCACCTGCTTGGAGCCCACACTATTCAAGTGCTTAATAATCTTCTTTAAGTAAATGAACGGGGGAAAGCATTCTATCAATACTTCTGTCACCTTCCCCTCACATAGAGAGCATGTCCCGTGAAGGACATACTCTGTGGAAACTTCACTTGTGGCTCTTTTTACATAGAAAATTGCATTTGGGGTGGAAACTGGTTTCTCCACACAGAATAATAATATTGCACAGAAATTTTATTTTCTGATTTCTGCTGTTCCAGAGGGTAGGACCAGGTCGGATAGTTTAGATGTTACAATAGGACATATTTTGATTGAATATTAAACAGGACTTCTTGACAGTAAGAGTAGTTTGGCAATGTAACCTATTGACTAAAGAGGTGGTGAAATCTCCTTCTCTGGATGTCTTCAAGAAGAGGCTGAACAAATACCTGCTAGGGATCCTTTATTTGGCAATCCTATATTGAGGTCTCAGGTTCAAACCCCTGGAGCAGCGGGAGCAGCCGCTGTTAGCTCCAGCTCCTGCCAACCTAGCAGTTCGAAAACATGCCAATGTGAGCAGATCAATAGGTACCACTCTGGCAGGAAGGTAACGGCGCTCCATGCAGTCATGCCGGCCACATGACCTTGGAGGTGTCTACGGACAACGCTGGCTCTTCGGCTTAGAAATGGAGATGAGCACCAACCCCCAGAGTCAGACATGACTGGACTTAACGTCAGGGTAAAACCTTTACCTTATATTGAGCTAACAGTGATTCTAGATAGTCCATGAACTCTTCCAATTTTGTTAGAGTGGAGGTAAAGGTGCAACATCAAATATAAAAAGCCTTGAAAGCAAATGATGGAGCACACCAGGAACCATTGTGTGAGCATCATGATGCTATTTTGGGGGTTGGTGCCATCTTCAGACTCTTCTGAGAATTCCAAATTTACTCTCAGCTTGTTTAGTTAAAAAATTTTGCATTTCAAAACAAAACCAGATAAAGAAGGGACTTAAATTATACAGCTAAAAAGAAAAAGAAGGGAGGAAATAAAGACAATTACAATGGAAAGTCTGGAATACGTTGCACTGCTTTCCTTACCATATAAATGGTTATTTAAGGGAAGCATAAGCTAATGTAATTCATAAATGAGGAAACAAAGGCACTATTTTTTTTCTGGTGAGTTAAAGACTATAATCATCCCCGTGAAGGATATCTGGGATAAATAAGCAAAGAGAAAGAAATTAGGGTTATTAGACTTCTATGCTGACTACTATGTATCAAGCTCATGAAAGTCAAAACTCACTTTTCTTGAGCATGGATTTTGTAGAAGCTTTTCAGCCGCCTGCAGATAAAAGCTGTAATTATCATGGTTAACTCAGCCCAATCTATCAATCAGCGAGTCCAGGCATACACTGCACAGAGAGTGAAACGGAAACCCAAATCTTGTTCTCCCACTCTTTCGCTGTGTATGCTAAAGGGACTGTGTGTGTGTCTAAGGAAGCAGAAACAAAAATGGGTTTATTAACACTTGGAACAGCTTCTGCTTTTCTTCAGTGTGCAAGATATTGAGATTGTGTGTTAGTTTTAAGAATGCAGTAGGAGCCAGACTGGAGCAGGCCAAAGGCCTGATACAAGTCCAAGATTTTGTTCATATAGTAGCCAACCAGCATTCTATGGAATCCCTTAAGCAGGACATGAGTACAATTTCAGGATATAATTACAGAGTAGAAGGCAAAAATGAAGTCACTGCTTCCCTGTACAAATTCTGCAAACCAATGAATTTTCCTTCCAGTCAAGAGTGAGACTCAGAAAGTCATCCATGCTTAAAACTCTTATACAGGTATTGAGTATACAGATTGGGCTGTGGCTAGAGCACAGCGGGTTAAACCGCCAGCTACAATAGATCTTGCCGATCGAAAGGTTAACAGTTCAAGCCACGGGCAGGTTGAGCTCCCATCATCAGCCGAGCTTCTGCTTACCCTAGCAGTTTAAAAACAACTGTGAGTAGATAAATAGTTACGGCTTTAGTGGGGAGGTAAAAGGGCGCCTCTGAAAATACATTGGGCGTGGCCCCATGTAAGCTGCCCCGAGTCCCCATTGGGGAGATGGTGGCGGGGTATAAATAAAGTTTTTATTATTATTATTATTATTATTATTATTATTATTATTATTATTATTATTATACCGGCAGTTCGATCGACAGACTCCTCAGCATGGAAGAATGGAACAACAGCACCTCCCCATGGCCAAGTCGAGCACAGCCTCTAGATGCTGGAAATGAATGAGGGAAGCCTGCCTCTGTTTATGTATTGTCTGTCTCTATCAATTGTATAATGGCATCGAATGTGTGCCATATATATGTACTTGTAACCCACTCTGAGTCCTCTCGGGGAGATAGAGCAGAATATAAATAAAGTATATTATTATTATCCCTTTTCCGAAATTCCAAAATGCAAAATACTCCAAAATTGGTATAGTTACACTGATGGTTCAATGTACACAAATTTTACTTCATGTGAATTTAAAAAAATATTGAGCATAAAACTAACTTTGGGTTATGTGTATAAGATATACATGAATTTTGTGTTTTAATTTGGATCCCATCTCAAAGATTTCTTATTATGTATGTGAAGTATATCAAAATCTGGGAGGGGGGGCAATCAAAATTCAGAATATTTCTTGTTCAATTTCAGACATTTTGTGTTTTAATTTGGGTCCCATCTCAAAGATTACTTATGTATGTGAAGTATACCGAAATCTTGGGGGGGGGGGATCAAAATTCAGAATATTTCTCGTTCCATTTCAGACATTTTGTGTTTTAATTTGGGTCCCATCTCAATGATTACTTATTATGTATGTGAAGTATACCGAAATCTTGGGGGGGGGGGGGAATCAAAATTCAGAATATTTCTCATTCCATTTCAGACATGAGATACTCAATTTGTATTTTCTGTACTTTTGTTTGGATGCTGAAACTGTCTCTCTAAATCAGCGTTTCTCACACCGTGCTCCTCCAACTGTTTTGGACTTCAGTCAGCATATCACCTGTTAGGAATTGTGGGAGCTGAAGTCCAAAACATCTGGAGGACCACACTTTGGAAACTGCTCTAAACACTCACCTGATGTCTGAAGTTACTACAATGTTAGAAATGTAGAGACTGGAAGAAAAATTCATCAGGAGTGGCAGAATTCATTTTCATGGGGGCCCTCATTGCACCCCCAGCCCCAAAGCTACACTTTCATACAGTTGGATTCTTCATCTTGGTTTTTTAAAAATATTATTTTCTGTTTTTCTCATTTTTAGAGGAAAAAATTAAGTTTGCCGACATTTTCAAAACAAAATAATCTTAATTTTCTTGTGATGTTCACAACAAGTCACATTTGAAATAATTTTGAAAAATTAAATACAAGCTGAAGCTTCAAACTCAAACTGTCCAACAGCTTCAAATTCACCTTGTCCATTTAGAGACAATTGCTCAAAATCTGTTGGAGCACAATGTGAAAGAACTGAACAAAATGACTTGGGATAAATGGGAGAGTATGCTCATTTTATATAACTTTGTCAGCCTATATTTCATACATTTTGGCATATTGGAAACTATTGTATTGAACAAATAGAAACCACAAAAAACACAAATACATAAATGCACAGATATTTGCAAGCAGGCAATATTGAATAGTGAATGTGTTTTCCAGAGCAAGGGAAGAAATAATACAACAGTACACTTGACAGTTTTTGACATATCACCTAAAGCAGTCAGGCTATAGCATTCTTGCAAAATAAATACAAAAAATATTATGATTATCTGTTAGCATTCATTGCTAACTATAAAATATAAGATCCAAACATGCACATTTTTTTGTAAATTAAAAAAGAAATAATAAATTGCAGTCATTTAAGTAATCATTTCTTTAAAAAATAATTCATACAAAACAGACATTGGTCCACCACTGTTGAAGTGACGTAAATAACTGACACTGAATCAGGTTTGACAGAATAGAACTCTTAACTAACTACTACCCAGTAATTCTTTGGAAGAAATAAGAGGTTCCTACAATGTTTTCTAGGATTTTACAGAATATATAGCAGGTTCTTGCAAAATGAGCGCAAGGCACAATATTGGTTGCTGTGGGGGGTTTTCTTAAATAAAAATACTCGTATTGACTATTTCCTGCAGGTTTAATCAACAGCACCTTAAGAAAAGAATTCATCTTTGTGTATAAATAATTTCTAGAGGAATGACCTGAAAATCTTGGTGATACTCATAAAAAGGAAAAGGAAAAGGAAATGTGGAGTCCTGGATAGAAATGTTATGTGAGTCTGCTTTTGCCCTAGAAATTTATTGTATTAGGCCACTGCTGTAAATTTCCTCCCTCCAATCCTATAAATTTCCTCTAAATGTTTAATGGTTTATAACTGTAATTATTCTTGTGTGCCAACATTAAACTTTAAAAAGTTTAATTTGGAGACTATTCGGAGAAACTCATCTTTTTTACAGCCTCATAAATAGTTCTTTGATGAAATGAGCAGAGGCTCAGTGTCTGCCCTCCGTGAATACAAATGATATGGTGTCATTTCTCACTTTACAGAAAAGGAGCTAATACTTTGATATCTCAAGTGATCCCTTCTTGCACCAGGCAGCAACGCTGGTTTGAAGTCATGCGTCTGGGTGAGTAAACATGAGAGGCGACAGCGTCAATTCCCAAACAGTGTGTCGGGGGAGAGAATAACGCTGTATTGCCAGAAATAAAGGACATAAATAATAAAAGGCTGCCATGTGGTTGAAAATTTCCATCTGCGGAAAAGATGGTGTATCTCTTCATTGGTAGCTGTCTTATAGGAAGCCTGACATTTCTTTCCCTAATGCACACCAGGGCTGGCTACATTTAATTGGCAAGGGCTCTCCAGAATCTCAGGCAGAGAAAGGCTTTGAGATCACCTGCTACCTAATCCTTTTTAAACTGCAGATATTAGGGAACAAGTGTTCAGTTTGGTACTTTTAGACTCTGGATATAACAGGCTTACCCAGGGCTCAGTCTCAACTGAGATACACTGTGTATTATTTCACTTCAAATAGTGTTACGTGGGCATTCCTTTAGATGAAAATGTCTTATGGTGTCAAGCCGTCCTGTTCATCTTGTTGTAAGTATGCCCTTGTCAGGAATTGGGTTTAGGACTTTCTGTGTTTACATTTTATGTGCTTTGTTGCTGAGCTTTACCCTTTCATCTCTGCATAATTCCATGTTTGGGACTTAGCTCCAATAACGTGCACTGGCTCTACATTATAGAATGAATGCTGTTTGATACTACTTAAACTGCCATGGCTCAATCCTATCTAATCATGGGAGTTGTGGTTTGGTGAAGCGCCAGCACAGAGAACTAGAGATCTTGTAAAACTTGAACTCCCTCGATTCCATAGCATTGAGCCATGCCAATCAAAGTGGTATTAAACTGCAGTTGTTCTACTGTGTAGATGTACCCTTTCTCTTTGCTGAGGGCAGTTCATCCAGCAAGTATTTCTGGCAATGAGAGGAAAGAGACAACTCCAGAAGAGAGAAACAAAAGTCTAAGTGAAACTCATTCTGCTCTTTTTCTGCAAAACTAGGATGGGGAGCCCCTGATGGCACAGAGGGTTAAACTGCTGAACTGCTGAAACTTTCTGATTGGAAGGTTGGCGGTTCAAATCTGTTTGTCAAGAGCTACATGCAATTCTTCAGCTGTGAAATAAAAAAAACTTCACAATTCAGAAAGGCAGAAAAACTTAGTATAAAATATTTCTAAATCAATATATTTTCACCTTCTAATGAAATAGCCACATGAGGTTGCTATCCCTTGAAGATTTTTTTTGATCTTTCAAACATTTTGGGCCTGCTACTCCCATCATTTCTAGCCAACATAGCTGATGGTAAAGAATGTTGGGAGTTTCAGTTCTAAATCAGAAGGGTTCACACAATTCCAACCTGTACCATATTAAAACACGCTAATGAAGGCAATGACTATTGTTAACCACCATGGTAACTCTATGACTTCAATTTATGGTAACCATATGAAAAAGAGACTCAAAAGTTACCATAATGGCAGGCAGAGGCTTTTTTGAGTTATACAGTGTTTTCCCGGAAATAAGACAGTGTCTTATATTCATTTTTGCTCCCAAAGATGCGCTAGGTCTTATTTTCAGGGGATGTCTTATTTTTCCATGAAGAAGAATTCACATTTATTGTTGAACAAAAAAAATGAATGTTTATTATATACTGTAAAGTCGTTGTCATCACAAACCAGCATAACTAGACAAACTGTTAATCCTATAAAAAATGTATTTTTACTACCATTATTTCCATGTACAACAATCTATGGTATGTACATTTACCAATCCTGAATGCTCTGGTGTTCTGTTTGGTGGGCATGCTTCCAAACGAAAACTTCGTTAGGTCTTACTTTCAGGGGAGGCCTTATATTTAGCAATTCAGCAAAACCTCTACTAGGTCTTATTTTCAGGGGATGTCTTTTTTTCGGGGAAACAGGGTAGTTCTAAAAGCATTTGCCAAGTTCTGATTATATCCTTGCACTTGTTCAGTTGGTGCACTGGGACAAAAATATGGGTTATGGTGGCAGACCTGATGTTCTATTCTTATAGGAAGGCTTTCATGCAATTTTGAAACTCCTCAGCTAACTTCCATACTGGATTACACCCTGAGGCTCTTTGAATCTAGAAACAAAATAGCTAAAATTAATGTAATGTGGATTAAAGTTACATCAGTAGAAAAACGATGTAGTGAAAGGAGAAGCCAAGCAGACTATACAACAGCAAGAAATTGCCTTCTGGTTCATTGTAGGATATAGAGAACAAATAAAGGAAAGTTCATAGATGTGAGAAGTCCCCTTTTAATTGTCTTTCATTTTGCTCATGATGAGCTAAGAAAGGTTTGATTGCTCTCTTATTCTTAATCCCACTTTTTGCTAGCTGCTCTTCCAGGCAGAAGAATGTAAGACTTTTGCAATTGACTGCATTCTGTAGTTCTAGGGCAAAACCCGCATCCTGGGATATAAGTTTTACTAAAATCAATGGGACTTACTTTCAAATAAATAGGTTTAGTATGGAGTGCCAATATCCTTAAGGTTTGACTTCAATTTTAGAATGGGCCTCCCTCCCCCTCCATAATTCACCCTGCTGTTCCCAGCCGCTTCAGGAGTCATTGAGCAGTGTGTGATCTTACATACCATATGTTCAGCAATAATAAGAAAGCTATATACATGGTGAAAAGTTTTTTCTCAACATGTTACCTTTCCAATAGCTGTGCTGAGGAAGACAGATGCCAATACCTTTCCACACAAGCCTGACACTAATTATTCCCCTTTAGTTTTTCATGGCAGCTCAAAAAACAAAATAACTTCTTAAAATGCAAATGTTTTTGTTGACCTCAAGAGGAATTTCAGAACTGTTCCCCACTTTTCATATGTGGATTGGATAACTGGATTTCAACAGGAAACAGGAACTCAGGATCAAATTTGAATCAATGAAAGACAGTAGGCTGTTAGGGATTGTGGGAGTTGAAGTCTAAAATACCTGAAGGGCCAAAGTTTGTCCATGCCTGCCTTAAACCATGATAAATAAAATTATGGGATACTCGGAAACAGGGTCCATAATACTCAACAGTGTTTATAGGTGTAATGCACATCTCATGGTGAAACCGATTAAGAGATGGGCACTCTGGCAATCTGCCCATGCACATTGGGGGGTGGGGAAAAACATGAATCCTTCATGGCTGAGAGGCCATGGATACTGCAGATTTTTGAACTGGATAGAGGCAAATTCTCCAGTGCATATAAGCATTGTCCAGATCTCCACCTGGTTCCTATGCTTTATGTGTGATCAGCAGCACATTCAATCCCCTTCCGCCTCTTCCAGTTTCATCCCATATTTATTTATTTATTTATTTACGTCGTTTCTATCCTGCCTTTCTTACCCGAGGGGACTCAAGGCAGCTTACAAATCTGGCAAAATTGAATGCCAATAAACAACAATGCAATAAAATAAATCATAGCGCAATTAAAACAATTAGGCATTAAACAATAAAAAACAATATACAAAACTTAAAACATATAAAGTGCTTAAATCCATTCATCCAAAAGCCTTTTGCATAATCCTTGGTCCAGACCATGTCAAGTCGTAAAAGCTTATTCATTAAATGCTTGTGCGCATAGCCATGTCTTTAATTTCTTTCTAAAGCCCAAAAGGGATGGAGCCTGCCAGATGTCATTGGGGAGGGAGTTCCATAGCCGAGGAGCCACCACTGAAAAGGCCCTGTCTCTCATCCCCACCAGTCGCGCTTGCGAGGCAGGTGGGACCGAGAGCAGGGCCTCCCCAGACAATCTTAAGGTTCTCGTAGGCTCATAGGAGGAGATACCTTCGGACTGGTAAGTTAGACCAGAACAGTTTAGGTCTTTATAGGTCAAGACCAGCACTTTGAATTGGACTCGGTAGCATATTGTCAGCCAGTGGAGCTGGCGTAACAGAGGAGTGATATGTTCCCTGTATGCCACTCCCGTTATAAGTCTGGCTGCCACCTGTTGTACTAATTTGAGCTTCCGGGCTGTCTTCAAAGGCAACCCCATGTAGGGTGCGTTGCAGTAATCCAAACGGGATGTAACCAGAACATGGACCACCATGGCTAAGTCAGACTTCCCAAGGTACAGCCACAACTGGTGCACAAGACTTAGTTGTGCAAATGCTCCTCTGGTCACCGCCGAGACCTGGAGTTCCAGGCTCAGCGATGAATTCGGAGAACACCCAAGCTGCAGACCACTTGGTCATTGTGGCTGTGCCCATAAAAACCAATTTACATGATCTGAATTGTAGCAAGTGATCCCAGTTTTTTTTTTTAAAAAAAAACTTGTTAAAAAACCCGCAGTCCCTGAGTCCCCCCCCCCCTTTGCGGGGGGTGAGAAGGACAGGATACAAATGTATGAAATAAATATGAAATAAATGAATATACATCAAAATGAATCTAACAGACACACTAGGCATCATTATACTCAAGATGTCACTTGGGCAGAACTGGTGTTTGAGGAATGGCAAAGAATTACAAGGGTTTCTCATCTGTTATCAGAAGAAATGATAGAGGCAATTCATTGCTGTAGAAAAATGATACCTAAAGAGGAGTTCTTTCTTCTGTATCTCAGGCTAACAACTAATTGGAAGAGTGATTTTATTCCATGAACCATTTCTCCACTACTGATGCATACTGTCCATATTCTGCAAGTATCCTAATTTGGCAATGACAGCCTTGATTAATCTTCTGCTGTTACACTGTTTTATCAGTTTTTAAATGCCCCAGTTTCTCTTTTCTTCCCATCTTTCCCTTTTGTCCTCAGCTTACTTCAATTGCTGCAAACATGATGCAAACGTAGTTACATTGGCATTGTGTTGTTTGTTGGTTTATTATGTAAAGTATTTATATCCCACTCTTCAACCACAAAGACTCTGGAGGTGGCTTTCGGTCTATATAAGATGTAGTAGAGAATGAAAAGAGAATGGCAGTAAAAAGTCCTGTAAGCACTGCTGCTTCATTTCTCCCTCTGAGGCCAGAGGAGTGGCAATTAGAAGGGTATTTCATCTGCTTTTTTTAAAAAAAAAGAATCCTTGAGATCTTCTCCCAATCTCTCCACCATTTCTCTGCAAGTGTCACTTTATTCTCTGCTCAAACCAAGGCTGAAGTCCTCTGGATTGATTTGCCAGCCTCTGTGGTGAATTGGAGGGCAGAGGATCAATCCCTGCACACCGTGCCTTGCCTCCCCGTGTGCTAACCCTGTCATTCCAAATGGAACACGAGGATGCTCCCATTTTGGTGACACAATGTCCTAGGACACTTTTGTCCCACTTGAGCCGTGTAACCCTATCAGAAGTGAGGCTCCATCATGTGATGAAAAGCATGGGGCTCTGTGGCTCAACTGGGGCAGAAGTGTCCTAGGATGACGACATTTCCACGTTTGATGAGGTCATTAATGGTTCACATATTTTTTATTTATAATCTTATGGATTATGACTTTGGTTAACCTAAACTTCCTAATCCATGTTGTTTTCCATCATTCATGAGCTTTTAAGAAAATGATATAATGGAGACACGTCTGAATGGTTGTCTCCTGCAAAACATGGAGAAGAGGAGATGAGAAGAAATAATAATGTTCTGGTAGGCTCTGGCAAAGCAAACTACTGCTATCTGTCCTAGCCTGCAAATGGGGACAGTTGGATGATATGGAGTTTGCTTTTTTCCTTTGGTTATGCAAAACAAACAGAGCAAGTCAAGGACAGAAGCATAACTAACCCAGTGCTTTGACTTTTTAAGCTTATGCAACAAAACTAAAGCAAAATCATATTGTACAAAAATAATTTCTGCAATGTTCTAGGGAGATCTCATCCAGCAAAACTTCAAATTTTACATTCTCATGCATGTAAAGGAGATAAACAAAGATATAATTCCCTCAAATAAGCAAAGAATTAAAATTTAAGGACACATTAATGCTGGAGACAATTTACAATTGTTGTTCTTTAGTGGTAATAATAATAATAATAATAATAATAATAATAATAATAATAATAACAATAACAATAATAACAACAATAATAATAACAACAACAACAACAACAACTTTATTTTTATACCCTGCCTCCATCTCCCTGTGGGGACATGGGGCGGCTTACATGGGGTCGAGCCCAGGTAAATACAATAACAACATAAAACACATCAAGTAACAGAAACACGCGCAAATATAAAATTTAAACATTAACATAAAAGGATAAAATGATGAGCATTAATAAAACATAATTTAAACACAAAAATAAGAATAATTAAAAAACGAACTGGGCAAAGTGGTATTTATGTTTATATTACTGAACTGAAAAAAATTAGGAAATTATATAGAAACCAACAGGGGAAAAAAACTTAAAAGTAGAAAGGGATGAATTTTCCTTCAGACAGAGTATTTGTGAATAAGTTTTCCAATGTGTTCCCCTTATATTATATTAAATATAATGTTATATTTCATTAGCACCCTGGTTTCACAATTGTAAATCTATGGATACTGTGATCCATGATGTTTTGTTTTTCAACAAAGCCAGAGCAGATATGCTTTCATAGCAGAGTTCTTAACCTCATGAAGCAAAGAAAAGGTCCATCTTTTTGCTCTCTAATCTGCATCAGCAAGAAAATTAAATTAAAAGGTAATTAGTTCATTTTTTGTTGGTGGGGAGATTTAGCTTATTAGATCTCCCTTCTCCCCTTAATGATTTCACCTATGTAGAAAAAGATAACTAACAGTGACTTGGAAATGAAAAATGTTCTCCATGATGAACGGAAGATACCTGAAATGGCATCATTAGTTTGACAGAGAAATTATGACACAGTTGGCATTTCAGTTCAAATCAGAGAAAAGATATCAGGAGCTTTAGGGTGAATGATTGAAGGTCATCAAGAGTATCCTATTTTTTTTTCTGTGACCCAAATCTTCTCCTCATCTAATGAAACTATCAAATGCACAGGGCAGGGCCCCAAGGCATTTTGTTGCCTGATGATAAAATGTCACATATGCATCACCCTTTCCATATACAAAAGCTAATGACAGTGATAGCTGGATTATTTGTAGTGTATCACCAGGAATAAGACAGTATGGCAAAAAGCAGGGAAGTTTAAGGGATGCAGAGAGGGCTATGTAGCAACAGATCTATTATCCAGGATTTCACTACTAGTTTCTCATGTTGTTATGTTCCTTCAGGTCAACTCTCATTTATGTCAACTTTGTTGCAAGGGTTTCTTGGCAAAATGTACTAACAGGAAATTTAACGTTGCCTCATTCTGTGATTTCCTCTGATCTGAACAGGGTGTGATTTGCCCCAACTCACCCAGTAAGTTTGCATAGCTTCACAGGAATGCAAACCCCATTGTTTCAGCCCTGGTCCAACATTAAAACCATTGGATTCACCCATCATCTTTAAGTTGTCACCTGAAAGATCCAGCTCACTTTGCCAGTAACAGTGTCAAACAAATGGATTTCCCCCATTCAGTAGTTGGCCTTCCTGCAGTCAGAATGATAACTAGACCATGAAGCTAAATTAATGTAACCATTGGCAACTCATGGTCTTAACAGATCTGACTATTGCCCCTGCGTGGACTATGAGCTGCAGATTGTCTTTACCCATGCATATTCTGAAAAAGTCAGGACTCAGAAGTAAAATAGTTATTCATAATTAACGACCTGTGTGCAATCCATTTTCCAATAATTGAGGCATAACTAATGGTGCATCTACAGTGTAAAATGAATGCAATTTCACACCACTTTAACTGCCATGGCTCAATACTATGGCATCATGGGAGCTGCCAGCGTTGTTGCCTTACAATACTAGAATTCCAAGGATTCCACAGAACTGATTCATGGCAGTTAAAATGATGCAGCCTAAGCCATGCTATGATAATAAATTAGGATTAAATAAGTTTATTCCTTTTGCAATATCACTTTACTCTTTTGAGCTATTTTAGTTACAAGAATATGTCCTCATCACATGCTAGAGGAGAAATAGTACATGCTGCTGCTTCATGCTATGTTGTGTGTGACAAGAGGTGGGTGGGAGGGAAATGTGCTTTGAATCAGCTTGTAGCTCTCCACCTTTAAGTAGTAACTAAACAGAACTCTCCAATCTCTTTTGAGATGAACTACTTGTTGAGTCTGGGTGCTATTCTCATTCTAATTACTTTGAATATTAACATTGCATGCATAGCCTCACACCATACACCTGCATCACCACAAGGAGCTAGAGATACTTGATCTGAAAAAGCATGAAAACATCCTCATTGTTTGCCCAAGACAAAGGTTGAATGGGGATGTCTTTTTTTCAAGCTCTCATCCAACACTTCTCCCTTCAAAACCTCTGAGAAACTTCCTTGCCTTCTGCTTAGATGGTAGCTGACATCTATTTTAATTTCACTATGTAAATTTTGCATGCCCTCTTCCCTTTACATCAGGCTGATCAAAAGTCATATCAGCAATTCAAAGGAATTTCAAATAACATTCATCCTGATTATTAAGTAATGCACCAGTTCAGTTTAAGTGTATTATTAATAGAGACCAATATATTTTCATGTCTCAGTTTCTGATTTTCTTCCATTCTTTTATGCACATAGATCAGGCCCACATGGATTGGAAACTGAGTGTGCAGGCATATCCTGGACAGTTAATTTCTCAGTGTGAGTCTGGTCCAAAAGTTGAAGCTAAATCAGAGGATGTTTCAATTCCAAAAAGTTTGTCAATGGATAAACAACTGTGGGAAACTTGCTGGGGAATTCTGGGAAGTTTATATTTTAAAGTATTTTTCCAGGCTCAGGGCTATATGTTTTACTATTTTAAAATTACATTGATTAGGTATGGAAAGAAACACTTCCCAAATTGGTAGGCTTTGGAGTGGGAAATTTAGCCCTCAAGATATTGTTGATCTGCAATTTGCTACCATTGGCTGTACATTGGGTATACTGGCATCAGCAGTGTCTGAAGAACTGCAAGTCTGTTACCTGTGGTACAGTGTTCCCTCACTTATTGTGGGGGTTACATTCCAGGACCACCCGCAAGAAGTGAAAATCCGTGAAGTAGGGGCACTATATTTATTTTCATATTTACATATTATATTAGTAGTTAGGTGGCCTTTCTCCCTTTCCAAGCCTTCTTCCTGCACCACCTCTTGGCAGCCACCTCTCCGGCGCCTGCCAGTTTCCCTTTTGCGCATGTGCCTCCCTCTCGTCGGCATCCAGAGTGGCTCGGTTGGACGCTGATGAGAGGGAGGGCACATGCACAAAATGGAAACTGGCACCTTTTGCGCCACCGCTCAGAAAAAACCGCAAAGCAGTGAGGAAGCGAAAAGCGAACTGCAAAGTAGGGAGGGAACGCTGTATATAGTAACCATAGATCAATATTTATAAATCATTAATTTCATATTTTTTAATCATCAAAATCAACAGAAATGATGCTCTAGAATTGGGGGGGGGGGCCTAGAAAGTGGCAGAGGCTTGAAAACATCCATAAATACTGATTTAGAGCAAATCTATGCCTAAGAAACAATCCAGTCGGAATAAGAGAAACTTGCCTCTCGTTAAGAAATGTGTAAATGAAGTACATCTTTTTTATGTTACTTTTTCATAGTGAATTGTAGCTACTAGGGTTGTCCAAAAATTCATTATGATTCTTATATCGGAATTATTTCGGATTGTTCTCACTTTTTGAATTGAGTTTTGAGACATTGTCCCTGGGCGCAACTGGCAATGTAATTCGAACCATCGTTGGCCCATTCTCTAATTGTGTCTTAATGTTTCGTTAAATTCCCCCCCCCCCCAAATTTATTTTTATATATTTAAAAATATTTTTTAAAAAATTTTGTTTCTGCAACCTAACTTGAATGGGAGCCTAGCGCAGCCTAAAATGGCTGCCGCTCCCAGGCCAATCAGAGACTTCCACGATGGATGGAAAAGGTGGGGGCTAGCGTCCTCTGCGTCCACGTGGAAGATCTCCATAAAAAAGGGGAAATTTGATTACTGGGGGAGGGGGTTTGGAGGGAACTGACCTTCCTTTCTGGGAGTTGCAATTTACCCACAACCAGAGAAACGGGGACCTCCACACATAATGGACCTGGTCCAAACATGGCACACAGGACCCCCATGACTAACTCAACCTACTGGAGTAGTTTCAGGAGACTGACTCACCAAAGTGAAAGATTCACTATACCCAGAGAGCAGACTTAACCCCACCAATGATGCATCTAGACCACACTTGCCCAACATAACAGACTTTAAGTATTCATGGACTTTTTGGTGTTAACCAGGCATGATGTGAATTGTTATTCACACAAACCTTATGCATTTTCTACATATATACAGTAGAGTCTCACTTATCCAACGTAAACGGGCCGGCAGAATGTTGGATAAGTGAATATGTTGGATAATAAGGAAAGATTAAGGAGAAGCCTATTAAACATCAAATTAGGTTATGATTTTACAAATTAAGCACCAAAACATCATGTTATACAACAAATTTGACAGAAAAAGTAGTTCAATACACAGTAATACTATGTAGTAATTACTGTATTTACGAATTTAGCACCAAAATATCACGATGTATTGAAAATATTGACTACAAAAACGCATTGGATAATCCAGAACGTTGGATAGGCGAGTGTTGGATAAGTGAGACTCTACTGTACAAGCATATAACATATACTAAATGCCACCAATTCCTCATTACTTTATTTTCCATATCACCACAGCAATGCATGGGCAGGTACAGCTAGTATATTGATAAAGATTTACTTTCATATCCTATCTTTTTTGGTCCATTTCCATTGGTGTGTTAGGTTATACTTTCTGTTTTTCTCTTGTGATTCACCTGAATAAGAGCCAAGGTTGTTTATTCCCTTCTCTCACACACACATACAAATGCATGCAAACACCTCTGAAAGATTTCAAGGTGAACAAGAACCGTGTGTCCTTCTTTCTGGGAAGGAAGTGTCACAGGCAAATGTCATCAATGCCATTCCAAAATAAAGGACATACTTTATAATCCTTTTAGCTCCCTTGTACTAGGGCTATGGGACATTCTAATCAAATACAGTGCCAAGCAGTGAGGAAGGTATCCTGAGGATTGGCTACTACCAAGCATTTCAAAATGATGAAATGTGCTTTCACAGGTGAATTGGGATGGGAATGGGGGAGTAGTGGGTAATGATGCTTTACTGGGCAACAGTAATTTCATTTAAGAATTAAGGTACAAAGACTAAAGACGGCTGGAGAGACTAATAGCACACAGTTGATGACAATTGTGCATCTAGACTACATGACAGTTTGATTCCACTGTAAATGTCTAGACCAGGGGTCCTCAAACTTTTTAAGCCAAGGGCCGGTCCACAATCCTTCAGACTGTTGCGGGGCCGGATTATCATTTGAAAAAAAAATACAAACAAATTCCGATGCACACTGCACATGTCTTATTTGTAGTGCAAAAACAACAACAAGAAGAAGAACAACAACAACAGCAACAACAAGAACAATGAAAGAACAATACAATATTTAAAAATAAAAACAATTTTAACCAACATACATTTATCAGGATTTCAATGGGAAGTGTAGTCCTGCTTCTGGCCAATGAGATAGTCAAGTTAATTAGGGTTGTTGTTGTTGTTGTTGTGTGCCTTCAAGTCATTTCAGACTTTGGGCGAGCCTAAGTCTAAAATTAATTAATTAATTAATTAATTACTGCATTTATTTACTACATTTGTATCATGCCCTTCTCACCCCAAAGGGGACTCAGAGTGGCTTACAAATTATATGTACATACAATATATTATATTATTACCATAGCACAATATTAGCATTATATATTACTATATTGAACTATACCACTATACTATAATATTATTAGTAATATTATATGTAATATAGAATATATAATTAATATTATTATATGGTATTATAATTAGTGTTATATTGTACTACATTATAATATTATTATCAATATTATATGTATATACAATATATAATATTATAAAACTGAGGGTGGGGGCCAGGTAAATGACCTCGGAGGGCCGCATCTGGCCCCCGGGCCTTAGTTTGGGGACCCCTGGTCTAGACCATCATACTGAATTGTGGGATTTGTAGTGTGGTGATGTACTTGAAATTGTTTGCTAGTGTTCGCTCCCCTGAATGACAACAGTAGAGCATTCCAGCAGTCAAATCTCCGTCAGTGAGTCTGTTTGCATTCATATAGTGTTAATGTCTTCAAAATATTTCACATGCATTACTACATCAATTCTCACAGAAATCAGATAGGATAGGGCAGTTTTCCCTTGCTACACATGAGGAGGGATTAAAGATACAGGTTGAGTATCTCTTACCTTGAGACCAGAAGTGTTTTGAATTTTTGATGTATTTATTTAGTGGATTTTGAAATACCTGTATTTTCATATACATCCATAATGAGATGTTTTGGAGATGAGACCCATGTCTAAATACAAAACATTTTTATATTCCATATACACCTTATACCCAAAACTCGAAGGTCATTTTATACAATATTTTTAAATTAGTTTGTGCATGAAACCAAGTTTGTGTATGTTGAACCATCATTAATTTTTGTTTAAGCTTCATTACATGAAGAACCTTATGACATTGGAATATATTCCATTTATATATTAGTATGCATTTGGATTTTTTTACGACTAGATGCATACTAGATTCAGATGGGATGCATACTCACCCCATCACACCTGATTCTTATAGTTTAATAATACTGCGCTTTAACTCATCACACCGCAGAAGGCTGATTCCTTCTAATCAATTCAAATGTCTCCTTACGCCACTTTTTAAAAAAAACTAACATTGTGCAGAAACATAACCTGAAAGTCTCAAACGATTGTACTCATGAGATTGTATATGTCAGAATGCATACTTATTTTACAATCACATGTAAAAACAATGCCTCAGAGCCGTATTAAATAAAAAGCATGGTTAGAATCCCAAGTGCAAATACTCAGTTTCTGCTACATTTTGCAGTCCAATTCCAATGGATTATTGATGGAATGGGACAAACACTGTGTGATAGGACCTGTTCAGAATGGTGTTCAGAGTCCAAGAAACAGAGTATATCTCAATGTGATAAGGATAAATTTGACTTTTGTTGTGCTAAGCCTTCAATCACAATTCAGGTATTCAGGTCCACTGTTCATCTGGCTTGCTCTCACTCCACCTCTCTGTCAGAGAAAGAGGAAGTGGTGGCAAAAGCTTTTAAAATCTTCATTTCTAATGCATTCATCTTTTAGTCTTGGAACTTAGCACCATGATTCTTTTAGTGCGGCCTCCCTTCATTGGATGACAGCAAAAGTACCTTCCTGCCTCCACTACACTGTGTGACATTAGGGAGGAGCCAAGTTGTCACTGTCCCTTAGTTTTGACAAAGTCGGGTAGGTTTGCTGAGAGTTTCAGGCTAAAACAACCAAATGTCCCCTAACTTTGTTATAGAGAAATGATCTGGTAAGGGACAGATCCTTCCAAACATTGTTTACTTATAGATTATAGTTTTAAAAGCCTCCAGCAGTTTCTTTCAACACCCATTGTTTCAGCAGTAGGCAGCAACACGAAGTACATCAAGAGTTTTATGATATTCTCACTGAACATCAAGAAAACCGAAGTGCACTTTCAGCAGGCAACAGCCAATCCCTCTGCAATGTCAGAAATACAGCTTAATGATGTAACGTTAGAAAATGTTGACCATATCCACTACCTTGGCAGCCACCTCTTCACAAAAGTCAACATTGACACTGAAATACACCGTCTGAGCTCTGAAAGTGCAGCATTTTCTCAAATGAAGCAGAGAGTGTTTGAGGATTGAGACATTCATAGGGATACCAAGATGCTTGCTTATAAAGCTATTGTCCTCCCAACCCTGTTATACGCCTGCGCGACATGAACCATCTACAAATGCCACACTCAACTCCTGGAACGATTCTGTCAACCTTGCCTCCAAAAAATCCTGCAAATCTCTTAGGAAGACAGGTGGGCAAACATCAGTGTGCTGGAAGTAGCAAAGACCACCAGCATTGAAGCAATGATCCTCCACCATCAACTCCACTGGACTGGCTGTGCTGTCCGAATGCCCAATAATCATCTCCCAAAGCATTTACTCCCAATGGAAGAATGGAAAACTGAAGGTTGGTGGACAGTAAAAGAGATTTAAAGATGGGCTTAAAGCTAACCTTAAAAACTGTGGCATAGCACCAAGAACTGAGAAACCCTGCCCTTTGAGCGCTCTAACTGGAGATCAGCTGTTACCAACAGTGCTGTGGAATTTGAAGAGGCATGAATGAAAGGTGAAAGGGAGAAATGTGTCAAGAGGAAGGTGTGTCAAGCCAATCCTGTCGGGATGGTCTTCCATCTGGAAATCAATGTCATAACTGCAAAAGAACATGTAGATCAAGAATAGATCTCTGCAGCCATCTATGGACCCAGCACTAAGACCCTACACTTAGGAGGAAATCATACTCAGACAATGAGGGATTACCTAAGATTCTTCTTTCACCATTTAATGTACCCCGCATGTCTTTAACTGTTAAAAAAGCTAAAAGCTACACTTTCAGTGCCTTTTGTATTATAAGTTAACAAATACAGTGCAGTGTAGTTACTGTATATGGATATAAATGGAAAATGAATTAAATTCAAGTAATCAGTGGCCTGTAACTAGTTCTTCCCAAACTCTGAAAATGGCTGTGGTGAACTGCTGATTTGGTAGCTTTTTTCAGACATAAATAGAAGCTATACTTTCCAATTAGAAGAACAAAGCATGGTGACCACTGGGCTCATATACCACTTTCCTACTGTTTCTCTTTCATGTATCAGACAAGATTGGAAGCTTCTGGTTTCAAATTAGACTAATCACAGGTAGCCCCCATGGTGTCTTAACTTGGGGACTGTGGTTAATTTAAGCTATGGTCTGAGAACAAGCAAGCCTTTGATCATTCACTTTGATCCTAAAATGTTCTCCTGAGTTTTAGCAAACCATCATTCACCGAGTTCAGGTGTCAGGGGAATACTGTGGTTTAGTTAAAAACAGAGGCTGATGTTTTCTATTTCCCATGGGCATGAAAGAGGAGAATGTGTGAATCCAAAAATTAGTATGGCCCCTTCAAACAAAAGGAAAAAACTGTGGGTTCCTTTTATGTCTAAACCAGGTCAGTATAGTCATCCATCTGTAATTTTGTAGATGGAAAGTGAAAAAGGTTTTATCTGCTCTGAATGAAGTCCTGTAATATGCGTGTGCTGTTATTTGAAACATCTACTTCTTTCATGGAGTAGATGCTCTTGTAAGATAATTGTAGCTTTGTGTTAGTCATTCCTCTAGCAACACTGTGAACAGGATTTCCTTTCTCATCTCTTCATACTCAGTCTATGCACACGTGGATGTGAGTTTGAATGCATACAAGTACATCCTAGTAAGCATGAAATCTTTGATGCCTTGGGCATCTTGGTTCCTCATTTTTCAGCATTCAAGGATTAAACACCAACAAGTGACCACCACCAGCTGCCTTTAGACCACAGCAGTCTCTGGCTAGGAGTACAGCAGATGTATACAGCAGGTTTGTAATCATTTGGATCAAACAGTAATGAGATTCTATTAAAAGTCCAGTCAGGTATATAAAAGAGGAAACTTTTATAGCTTGCTTACATCTGCTGTTAGTCTTTCATATTCAATCAAATTTGTTTTTTGTTTCTCTTTTACTCTGGGCAGACTTTCCGGTCCTGCTCTCACCCCATTCTTCTCAATGAGAAAACAGGAAGCCTTCTATGTTCTCGTTGTTGCCTCTTATGACGATTTCGCCACAGTTGAGAGATGTATGCTGGAAGTAAATCTACATTGTTTGATGGGATCTGATGGGTTCTGTCCCTCATTTGTGGTAAAAGTGTCATACGATGGGTAAATTTACCAGTGTGATAAGGTCATATGTGTCTATCTCACTGGAGGTCTTTAAGCAGAAGCTGGACAGAGATGTTCTAGTTCCAAACTCCTGAGTAAGACATTGGAGATGATCTGCAAGACTTCCTCTCATTATGTTATTCTATTTTCTGTATTCTTTCTTCCTTTAAACATGGATTTTTTTCTGCCTTGTGGAAATAATCAGTTCGCTCTAGTTATGGTGCAATGAACAAAACCATCATAACCATTGAAAGATATTTGCAATTGTGAACAACAAAACTTGTAAGTTTCCATTACGTTCAAGCAAATTTAGCCAAATGAAAGCATTGCCTAAGCAATGTTTGAATAGTGTATAAATTAAAGCATGAAAGCATCTACTCCCTCATTTTAATTGCTAAAATGCCTCAAGGGGGTTATATATTAGATGAAGGAGGACCCTTAAAGGGATCTTAATATCCCCTCAAAGGGAAAAGCTGAGACCGAGACACAGAGTATTGTGCCTTTTGTGTAGTAGAGATGCATAGAGTTCAGAAAGAATTCTGACAGACATGCCACTTCTGAATCTTTACAATTTTTTTCTTTAAAAATCCAACAAAGTTCAGTAGCTCAGATGTTGAAAATGTCCTGTAATACTTCAGCAAAGAACTTACATTTCAAAGAATTAAAGGAGTTGCACATGAATTCTAAGAAGAATTTGTCTTTCACATTAAAAAAAACTGTATTGATACCCTCCCCCCCCCCCCCAAAGAATTTATCAAAGTCTGGTTGTTGATTGTGTCTGGATGCTTCAAAGACACCACACAACTTGGTCTAACCCAACAGTTCATAACCTGTGGTCTGTGGACCCCTGCAGGGCCTCAGTCTCTCCATAGAGAATTCACAAAGACTTGAAGAAATGTTCTGAGCTTTTATAATTAAAATAGGAAGGAAGATTCATTTTGCTTTGAACAGATGAGCTCTCATCAACATCATCAATACATCTATGTTTCAGATTCAACCAGTGATCCATCCTGAGGCTCAGCCAACATGTATTGTTACCAAATTCACTGCAATAATATCCCTGGTGACGCAGAGTGTTAAAACACTGAGCTGCTGAACTTGCAGACTGAAAGGTCGCAGGTTCAAATCCGGGGAGCAGAGTGAGCACCTGCTGTTAGCTCCAGTTTCTGCCAACCTAGAAGTTTGAAAACATGCAAATGTGAGTAGATCAATAGGTACCGCTCCGGTGGGAAGGTAACGGCATTCCATGCAGTCATGCCGGCCACATGACCTTGGAGGTGTCTACGGACAATGCTGGCTCTTCGGCTTAGAAATGGAGTTGAGCACCAACCCCCAGAGTCAGACACGACTGGACTTAACATCAGGGGGAACCTTTACCTTTACTAATATCCAAAAGTCAGTTTTCCATTCATTTGCATATTCTCATTGAAAAAAAGTATATTCCCCCAATCAGTTATTTTCATAACTTTTGAATGGCTTGAGATATTGTAATGAAACTTTGTGCAGATGATGTCTGTCACCAACAAAAGAGTACTGCTCTTTCAAATCAATGTATTACATCTGTTTGTCTATCCACCTTCCTTCCTTCTTCCAGTCATCTTTAAAAGTGCTACAATTACACCAAAGGATATCTGTTAGTTATCTTTATATGTACAGGCCCAGAAGTCAAGCAACAACTGCAGTGTTTATGTAATGTTACCAAATACTATCCAATGAGGCCATAAAACCATCAAAATTGTGAAGACACGTTTGATACTAAACATGAAGAACATGCCACAAAGAGCATGCTTTTCCCTCCTAAAAGTAACAAGAAAAAGCTTTGGAAATGTAAGACAATAGTAAGAAAAGTTTTTTTAAAAATCAGCTAGTTGTAACCAGGATAATGTAGATAGGCCCTCATTTGAAATTCCTCGTGTAAGAGCAACAAACAGAAAACTGCATACAATAGCTGAAAAACTGTGGTGGTAGCGAGGCCAAGGGCTTGGAGATGAATGGGGAGGGCTCCACCATCTTGAAGGGCAAAGAGATGCCATCAGAAGCATTTTCTGGAACTATTGAAGAGGCCTATGAAAATATTAATGCCTTTCATGACACATTTGTGTGAAAATGTGCTCTCTGCTCTCATTCATCTGAAAAATAAGAAGAGAAACTATTTGAAAAATGTAGTGTCAGAACTCAGAATATAGGTTTCAACTATTCAATCCAATATAACAAGGCTTGTAAATGAAATTTATAGCCTTCTCATTAATTAAAATGAACAAGTAATCTTAAACCATAGTTTGTTCAAGCATCATCATCAGTGGAATTATTCCAATAAAATATTATAATTTTTCCATTTTCTCCAAATTTGAAAATTTTGATGAAAAACTGTATATAAATATCTGATATCATTTAAGGTTTCACATCTTAAATTAATTCTTGGTGGTACATGGCAACAAAAGGTATGTAAATAAGGTAAAATATTTAAATGGTAATGAAAACGTTAAACTATAGATTAAAAAAATACCTGGGGAATTAAAAGAAAAGAGTCGGATGATTTTTTTTCCAGAGGCATAAATAGCATGCCATTTAAAATGTCATCAGCACCTGATATGGACAAATTCCTCAGAATAAGTCATAAGGAGGAAGTATTGTATTGATGTAAATGGCATTGATGAAAAGGTTAAAACATTTTACAGATGCTTTGACAGAATGGTGTAGATTTTCTATGTTCGTATGAAATGTTGGGAAGAGCTTGTTTTGAAGGCTATTGTATTGTCAGGGATTCCTCTTCTTCAGAAGAGGAAGGGGAGCAGGAAAGTGTTCATGAATCTGAGGGCGAGTTGGAGTCTGAGGAGGAGGCTTTGCTAGTACCCTCATTCCAGGAGAGGCGAAAGGAAACAGAGCAGAGACGTCGTTCAGCTAGATTAGCTGCCAGAAATGCAGTTGAGTAATTAGGAACTGCCCTAGCAGTTGTGGGGGACCCAGGGCTATAAAAGCCGAAGCAGGTGCAGCCAGCTCTTGCTGGTAACAAACTGACTCTAATGCCTTCACTCTTTGTGTGCCTGCTCCAAGTCTGCATCTGGATTTATGCCTGTTTCTTTGTCTGAAGTAAGACTTCCTGGCTTTCTTTTGCATTATTTCACTAAGTACTTTATGTTTGGCTGAAGTAAAGCAGTTTTCATTTACTTACCACAGTGTCTTAAGGCTGTTCTTGAAAGACAAAACAGAACATGTATCATACAATTTTTATTGGAAAAGTGATGCTCTAGTGCAGGGGTTCTCAAACTTTTTCAGCTGCAGAACCCTTTTTGAAGCAAATGCTTCTTGTGGAGCCCCAAGGAATGTTTATATGTTATATTATATGTTATATATAATGTATACATATCAGGCATGGACTGGGCCAGTGGCAGATGGTTGGAGAGTAACTAATTCACACAGTTGAAAAAAGAAAAGAAAGAACAATACAACATTTAAGATGAACAATTTAAGCAACATAAACTTCACAGTATCTCAGTGGAAGACCCCCCTTGGACCATGCAGCTCAATCTCCTTCTGCAGGAAAAGCACAATGAGAGCAACCCCAACAGATGGTCACCCAACCTTTGTAGTAGCAGTAGTAGCAATAATAATAATAATAATAATAATAATAATAATAATAATAATAATAATAGCAGAAACCCCAGAGGCCACCTAGTCCAACCCCCTTCTGCCATGCAGGAAAACACAATCAAAGCACCTTCTGTGTGGTTGGAGGGGGAAAGGGTTTTGAAAGCAAATAAAATGGCAGGGGGAGGGTTTGTACAGCGAAAAAAAGTCTGGGAAGTGAGGGAGGTGGGGGAAAAGGGTCTGTGCTCCAAGAGGCTGTTGCTGTTTCCAGCAACTTAAAACTTTAATTTCCCTGCATTTCTCAGGAGAAGGAAGAGGAGGAGGCAGGAAGCAATATGGTGCCACAGAGCCCCTCACTGTCACCAGATTATTTAAAAGATTATGTGTTTTATTTAGTTATCAGATAAAGGATTTTATTGCACAAGGCAGGAAAAGCATTGCAGCAGGTGAGGCATCAGCACTCCTTGGCAGAAAAGGCTAAAAAAAACCTTGTAAAATTTTCAGTGTAGATGCACCCTTAAATCTAAGACCGAGTCTGAAATGGAATTTTCTAAGGATAATCTGTGATTGAATGTCAGTCTATGGATCAATATAATACATAAACATTTCCCTGAAATTTAATAGGTATTTGCAATAGAGCTTATTTACTGACGAGACCAAACTGGTGACTGTACAATCCCCGTCACTGTATTTAAAAAGAGTGTTTTTTAAATCTGTGACCTTTATATGAGGAATGCATGAATTAAATTAGAGGATTAAACTCTGCCTTTGGATATGTATGAGCGTCAGACCCACTGACTTTGATAAAAAGTTGTGTTCATCTATCTCAGGGCATAATTTAACTGAGAAAATGCTCCACTTAAATGCTTCACTAATAATCTTTGAGACGCATTACAGAGTTTGTAAAAATGTATGTCTGCAGGCAGAAATACAGGAACAAATAACCATCAGGCCACAATTATGTCTTCTCTGCCTTTAAATCTCATGGTAGAAATATTACCATCTTCAAAAAGCAAACCACGTGCCATGTGTGTTTTGTTGTCTTCCAAATGAAAAGAATAGAAATGCCACAGTAGATGCCTGCTGGCTTGTGAAAATGTAAGCCAGATCAATTATATTTTTAAAATAAATAGCAATAAAGGTCAATCTTATTTTCCTATTTTTAAAAATTCAATATAATGAAAATGCAAAGTATTTAAAGCATATCCAAACTGTATTTATCTCTTGCAAAATAATTATAAAATAGCATTTATATAAATGATATTATTGGGAAGACAAGTGTATGTCTGACAATGCAACAAATTCTGCTTATTGTTATCAGGGATAGATAGATAGATAGATAGATAGATAGGAACATCATTTTGCATTTGTACAGGACAATATTCAAATAAAGGACTGAAAAAAACTGCAGAGAAGGGTAGCGCTCCTGAGGACATTATGTTTATCTGTTTAGATGAACATTCTTTGGTATACTGATTGCATATGCAGAGGCAGGACAGGTCAGAACCCTTGAGGTGCACTATGATAGAATAAAAACATCAGTGTAGGCACTGGTGAAAAGGGGGCCATGAAGAAAGTAAAGTTTTAGAGAGGTAAGCTGCCCAGAACTGGAAGATTTCAGCCAAAACCACATTGTTGAAATCTGCCGTTGATATTTGTCATTATGTCATCATATATATTTTCCATGTCATTGCAAAAGATGGTATCCAGTACCACCTCCTGCAATGACAGAGGGGGGGGGGGGTACTGGATACACACACACACACAGCTGCAGCTTGAAAATAATAGAAAGTATTCCCAGGGTACTTCCATGACAGCTAGAGGCAATGTTTGGATGCAATTTTGAAACAAGGAAAAATGAAGAACCATCAGTTGTCCAAATTCACTTGAAGATCCATGAGCCCAATGCCTTCTGGCACTAGGGAGTCTCCATCCCACCCCTAGTAGATGTTAATTGGTTTTGAGTGTGCACCCCAGTTGTGGTTGCAACTGGAAGTAGGAAGGGAAGCTGGTTGCTGTGGAAGAATCTGGAATGTGGACACCTGAGCTCCTGTTTTGGGTTCCTCCCTCTGTAGATATTTTTAAGACTGTGCCTCTTAGCCTGAGGCACAACAGAGACTGCTTCCAGACTTAGTGAACAGAAGAACCCAGATGTAACGACAGCAGAATAAGATACATTAGCCTTGGGACGTTTTTACCAGGAAAACATGTTGCTCGATAGTAGTAGTAGTAGTAGCAATACTACTAGAAACCAATTAGGCAGACTCTCATGAAGCCAGATTTGGCTATGTATTGAGAGTTTTTAAAGCTAAACTGATCTCTGTGTGCATGCATACTGTAGTTATGCTTTTTTTAAAAAATTCACAAAGGATGTATTTCTGATCAGGAAAACACTCCCAAAACAGTGCTGCTATTTCAAGGAAATTATGGCAGTGGAAGTAGAACAGATCAATGAAGGAGAAATGTTGAGAGACATCTTGTGGTTTCTTCTTGTTTACCATCCAAACAACAGATCCCTGGCTATTCCAGTGGTATCCAATCAGACCACAATATGCTGCTGCTTAATGTCAAGTCAATGGCTGAGAAGGACTTCATGATCCAGGATTTGATCTTGGACAAGCAACCTGACTTTATATGTATAACTGACCCTGGTTAACTGAAGTTGGATTGTCAAATCAAATCAAAGAACTGATTTACATTGATACATTGTTAACTTTTGGAAGTGGGATATGTATAAACTTGTTCCAGTTGTGGCCACTTGGCACAGTCAAGATCTGATTGGTGTAAGAAGGAGTTTCAATGATATATCATGAATCAATTCTCCTGCCCAATGATATCCAGTGTTTGTATGTGTAACTTAGTAAGAAGGAAATGAGACAGAACTGGGACTCTCTTAGTATACCATTCATCCACTATCCAATAGTCCTTGCCTGAGCTGCTGGAGATTGCGTTAGAGGTGGTGTTGGTCTTTCCAAAATGTGGGAATTTTAGTACCTTTGCTGAGGCAGCCTATTTAGCCAACACCATATTTCATGTTGAGGGATGCCATGACATCAGGTTGTTCTCCTTGGGCTGAATCAGTCTCAATGGAAAGGGAGAAATTCTTGGATGTTCAGAGTGGTTCTGCAACGTTTGATATATTAGAAAGTCACTTGAAATCCTTGCTCATCCTCAATTGTAAGCTCTCACCCCAAATCTAAAAATCCACCCATCCCTAAAATTACTGAAATTCTCTCCGCCACTTTCACAAGTTAAAATTGTACTAGACTAAACTCTCATATAAACCAATGGCAGGTAATGAGTCCCTATAGTACAAGTTTATGCTGCTCTAGTGTAAAATCTGGTACCAGTTATACAGAAGAATAATGGATGAGGGTGAGAGAGCTATTTAGATTCACCAAGGAAGACTCAGAATTGGTTTGCAAACATACTGGCAGCATTTCGGAGCATCCTTCTGTTCCTTAATGTGCTTCTCCCCCTTTCTTTCCCATGCAATAGCTTTCAAGGTTTAATGGCTGATGATAACAACAAGTAATTTTGTGTCACTTACTGGGTGCGCTTTGGGATTAATTCATGCTATTTAAACAAAGTTTTTACTGGTTTTAAGTGACTTGCTCTCTTCTCTTCTCACCTACTGAAAGGAATATTTCTTCTTTTTTGTCAAGAGTCAAAACAGATGGATTGGAAGAAAAAAAACAAGGCACCTGATTATTTTGAAAAGAGATGGAATGTCGGAGAACATTACTAGCACAACATACAAAGCACTGAGGCAAGAACGGGGAGCTGTCAGCTCCACATCAAAAGGGAAGCTTTTAATAGAAAAGCAACTGGTAATCACGCATCCCTGAGTGAGTTAAATTGCTTTATTCAACAATAGCTGCATGCTAATTGGGAAAAGCCTAAACTTGGGGCCAGAGCTAAGGAGAGCAAAGTGAAAATGACAGCAAGCAATTCAAATTCTTCTCAAAGCCTTATGTTTTGTGTAAGATACGGGCAAGGAATGATCCATTTCTTTAAGCTAGCAATAGATACTGCTGCCTTGTAACTTTCTAAGTGTTTGAAATATCTTATTCCAATGTCAGGCATATTTGTGATGGATAGGAACAAATCTGAATACATGGACAGGCAAGCTACTTGGTCACTTAGTCCAGGGGGAAACTGATCTAGAGTGCATCTACACTGTAGAATGAATGCAGTTTAACACCACCACTAGGTAGACTCAATGCTATGTAATCATGGGAGCTATAGTTTTACAAGATCTTTACACTTCACTGCCAAAGAGTGCAAGTGTCCCAACAAACAACAAAAGCTGCGATTCCATAGTATTGAACCATGACAGTTAAAATGGTATCACGCCACATTAATTCTACACTGCTGCTGTACCACTCTTCCTTATCTACTCGAGAGATGGAGCATATATGCAAATAGTTTATCATCATGTGTAGCCATTTCCATTTGGGCTTCAATGACAACTATTCTGTTTCCCCAAAAATAAGACCTACCCCAAAAATAAGACCTATCGTGATTTTTCAGCATTTCTGAGGATGCTCAAAATATAAGGCCTATTTCAAAAATAAGCCCAAGATATAGTTCATTTAAAATGTCAATTTGGAAAAATAAGTCTGCCCCTGAAAACATGCTCTAAAGCTGTGGTTCTCAACTTGTGAGTCCCCAAGTATTTTGGCCTACAACTCCCAGAAATCCCAGCCAGTTGACCAGCTGTTAGGATTTCTGTGAGTTGAAGGCCAAACCATCTGGGGACCCACAGGCTGAGAACCACTGCTCTAAAACATCTTTCAGAGAAAAAAATAATCTAAGAACCAATCTTATTTTAGGGAAAACAGGGTATCTGGAAAAATGTGTACAAACAGTTTGTCCTCACAATTCAGAAGGCAGCAATACTAATTAGCTTCACCATTATTATTTGAAATATCTGCCTGTGTTTTGAGATCTTCTGGGGAGGCCTTTTTTTGGTCTTATCATGAAAACGGATGGGCTGTGGCACAGCTGGTTAGTAGGCAGCTGCAATAAATCACTACTGACCGAAAGGTCATGAGTTCGAAGCCAGCCCGGGTCAGATTGAGCTCCCAATCATTAATAGCCTAGCTCTCTGTTGACCTAAGCAGCTCGAAAGACAGTTGCATCCGTCAAGTAGAAAATGTAATTACCACTTTATGCAGGGAGGCTAATTTAACTAATTTACAACACCATAAAACTGCCAGCAATGTGCGGAAAGGAATGAGGAAGTACTCCATCAAGGACTCGGTGTCGCAAATGGATGGTGAAGTGGCATCTCCCCTGTGGCCGGAATCGAGGATACCCTTATGAAGCCGGAAGATGGAAAATGTTAAATTACCTCTGTGTCTGTCTATATGTCATATGTCTAATGGTACTGAATGTTTGCCATGTATATGTGCATTGTAATCCACTCTGAGTTCCCTTCTGGGTGAGAAGGGCAGAATATAAACATTGTAAAAATAAATAAATTAACGGATACCTTTGGTGGGAACGCAAGAGAGAGCCTTCTCAGTGACTGCTCCCTGGCTCTAATAATGCCTCCTTCATTTTCTCTCTGCTCCTTCTACATTCCCCTTTCTTCCTTCTTGCAGCAAGTTTGCAAACACCTTTATATTATACTTGCTGGCAAAACAGCATGTGTATGGGGGTGTGAAACTTGTAATGTTGTGTAGATGATTAGATTGCCATTTCTGGACAGGCTTGAGGTCAGGATGGTGATTACATTAACCATGGAAGGTGGCCTCAAACCAGTTCCAGAATCCATGCTATCCATGGCCTGACAGTTGCCAGAGGATGCGTATTTTTCACATTTAACTGGGGTTTTCATCAGTACCAGCTGCTGCAATGGTTTTCAGCCTGCTATCTTCTTGGTCTTCAATAGTTGTTTGGGTTTTTTGTCATGATTTCAAAAATGTTCAGTTGCTTTGATAAACGTTTCAGCAGCTTCTTGAGTCAGGTGGATGACAGGAAACACTAATAGCAGCTAACAGGGCTTTAAGTCTCAGAACAGCATCTCAAGCTTGCAGACAAATTGCACAATAAGGAATGACCCACAGCTGCTTTGAAGAAAGTAGGCATAAGAGATCTCTGAAAGTGGAAGATAAAGAGAGCAGTGACATGACTAGTTTTGTGTGTTTTTATAATATTTCAGAAACTAGTAAAGATAATTAAACGGCTAAAAAAATGAAACTACATAATAAAATCTATAACTGTTCAAATTTCACAAAAATGTTGATTAGAATAAGAGATACAGCATTTTGAAATATTGTTAGTAATCCAACTCACCGAAATATGGAGCTGACACAACATGTATGGGTTCAAATATTCTTTATTGAATGTTACCTAATTAAAACTTTGTAACTTGAGCTAATTCTAAAGTGGGTTATGAATTTGGTGTGGAATAAAGTCCAGGTAGTGGTCCTTCCCGATCTAACCCTTGGCTGAATTTGGGCTTAACACCAGGTCCCTGGCTAAACTAAACTTGGATGACGTTCTGCCCAAGTATAAAATGGTCGTAGTCTCCTGTTCCTAGGCCATTTCCATTTCTCCTCACCTGGGTTATTTGAATGCTAGGCGAGGGTTTCCGTTTCTGATCTACACACAAATGAGGTGCCTTGGGTGTACACCAAAGATGTTTCTGTTTTCGTTATAGCCTATTTCTGTTTTCGTTATAGCCTATTTAAGTGACCGCACCTCCCAATTTGCCATTTGAAACAGTATAGGGTAGGCAAAAAAACTCTCCTAGAATATAGGAGGGAAAAAAATCCTATCTGGCCCCAGAAGCAACCACACTGTTATACTTTTAGTGGCGGGCCACTTCCCTGCCCCAGCTCCATTGGGTGGGGGGGTCATTATATATTCACTTTAAATTGGCATATCTAAAAATCAAGATTAATGACCCATACATATTATCAAATTTTTAGAAACTACATAAAATACCTTCAATCTGGAAGCTAATTATTCCAAAATTACTTGATAGTTTAAGAAAAATTAAAGTATAAACTTTAAAGCAAGCACATAGTTGTTATATACCTGGAAACATTGTAAATTGTAAACAAGTTTTTCTTATGGAGTATTTTGGGAGTACAACCCTCAAATGGATGATGCTTGGCATAAGACAAAAGCACAGCCCTGAAATACATTTCCAGGATATTCACCATAATGAATGTAAGTAATATAATGAAGATTTATATTTAATCTGAGTGTGTGTATCTTACTCTATGACTAAGGGAGTGTGACTGCTTAACTTCTGTGCCTTTAAATGAGTTAGATTATGAACCTGAACAAGCAGAGCCTGAAACTCCTCTCAAACACTGTAGGAAAATGGCACCCCTTGCAGCAGCAAAGCAAACAGCCTCTTCCAGGAAGAGCCCAACATCCAACCTAGTGTAAGGTGAAAATACAGGCCTGAAAGTCACAAGCAGGATACTCACCCCAACCAGGCAGTCAGCCATATAATGAAGATTGATACTTCCCATAGTCTGTATGGTCTTGCTCTGAAGCCAAGAAAATATGACTGCACAGCTCCCAAAACAGACCAGATCTCATGTCTTCTAGTCTTCCTGAGCAGGCAGAACCTGGGGGGCCTCTCAAATACACATAGCCTCCTCCAGAATGGCCCATTCTAAAGCAACAACCACCCAAAAGCATGAAGCCCAACATGAGGTCTGAACAAAATGGAGACCTCCAAATGAAGGTTTCCTAATATACTGGCAACAGGGCCGGCCCAAGAAAATTTTAGATGTTAAGCGGGGGGGGGGGGGGAATTGTGCCCCCCCACGCTGCGGGAGGTGTGGCCATGCACCGCAGGAGGCGGGGCATGGCCAGACCTGTTCCCGCCTCCCGCACCCTGGCCCCGCCTCCAGCGCTGCTAGCCCTGACCCTGCCTCCCGTGCAGCGTGGGAGGTGGGGCCAGGGCACATGGGGCGGGGCCTGGATTGACTCCTGCTGCAGCCTGGCCAGCTGGGCAAGGCCAGCTGGGCGAGCAGTGTGGGAGGTGGGGCCAATGCTGGCCCCGCCTCCCACGCTGCTCACCCTGACCCCGCCTCTTGCGCAGCATGAGAGGCGGGGCCAGGGCGCACGGGGAGCGAGGCGGGGCTCTGCCCAGACAGGGCCCTGCCTCCCACCCCACGCACCCTGGCCCAGGCCAGCCAGCCAGGAAGTGGCAGGAAAGTCTCTCCAGGCGACAGTGAACGTGGCCTGGATTGACTCCTGCTGCAGCCTGGCCAGCTGGGCAAGGCCAGCTGGGTGAGCAGTGTGGGAGGTGGGGCCAATGCTGGCCCCGCCTCCCACGCTGCTCGCCCTGACCCCGCCTCTTGCGCAGCATGAGAGGCGGGGCCAGGGCGCGCGGGGAGGGAGGCGGGGCTCTGCCCAGACAGGGCCCTGCCTCCCGCCCCGTGCGCCCTGGCTCAGGCCAGCCGGCCAGGAAGTGGCAGGAAAGTCTCTCCAGGCCACGGTGACCGTCATGATGGTGTGAATAAATTGTCAAAATTTGGTTGAGATAGTGCAGTTCTGGAGGGACTTTTATTTTGTGCTTATCATAGACTTGGCATGGGGATTTGGTTAACTAATTAAAATTCATGAGTAAACCAGATTTTTTTAACCTGATTTTTTGAGGGGGGTTGAACCCCTAAGCATCCCCCTCCCCCCCTGGCTACAGGCCTTTCAACTGGAAGACCTGGAGTTTCCTCAGGAGAATATTTACATGTGTATTTGTAGGTCTTCCAGCATGACTCTAGAGCTAACTTCAGCTGAAAATATTCTAGTAAAAGGTAAAGGTTTCCCCTGATGTTAAGTCCAGTCATGTCTGACTCTGGGGGTTGGTGCTCATCTCCATTTCTAAGCCAAAGAGCCGGCATTGTCCGCAGACACCTCCAAGGTCATGTGGCCGGCATGACTGCATGGAGCACCGTTACCTTCCCACCAATGCGGTACCTATTGATTTACTTACATTGGCATGTTTTTGAGCTGCTAGGTTGGCAGGAGCTGGAGCTAACAGCAGCTGCTCACTCCGCTCCCGGGGTTTGAACCTGGGACCTTTCAGTCTGCAAGTTCAGCAGCTCAGTGCTTTAACACACTTCGCCACCAGGGCTCCTTTTCTAGAGGGATATTTACTCAGGTTTTTAAAAAGTGGTTTTTTATTTGCAGTTTTTTCCAGCTTCAAGGAATTCTGTGCTCCAATCCCTGCAAATGTGTAGGGATAACTATAAATGCAAAAGCGGTATTTTATTGGTAAGTTATGCTTCTTTAAATTTACAATAGACCACTCTGGGTTCTTGTCACAAAATAAAAAGAGGTCACCCAAAGACTTTAAAATAGATTTTGCTTCTATAATGAAAATTTCAATCCCGTTGGATCTTTTAGGATGTTGACATTTATTTATTTATTTGAAATTTGAAATAAAGCTAATGAATTTAGAGCATAAACTTAAAACAAAATGTTTGGCTTAGCTGTTTCACACATCAGTGCAGCCCTTGTTAAAAGGTACGGTTTGATTTTACAGTTCCCATTATTAACTGGTGCCTGATGTTAAATATCATCTAATTACTGTACTACATTATTACAGGCGAGTCACTTATTCTGAACAATACAGATTATGGGCTAATACCCTCTGCATTTTATGTGAAGCAGTTTTTAAAAAACAGAGGGAAAAATAGAGTTTGAAATTTATCTCTTGGGAAGCAAAAGGATTTTCTTCCTTTCTTGTGTTAATATTCTGAAATGTTAATGAGGATTTCTTTCATTTGCATGTAGATAATTACTAGACAGCAGGAAACATCTATCATAAGAGAATATTCCTTGTAAAGCTTTTGAGGAAAAAAAAAGAGTCATTCTTTCAAAACAAAGGGTTTTGCAGGGCAGATTAACTGGTATGGCAGATGCACAGCCCAAGCATAAGTAAAGAACTTTCTACCATGTACTAAATTGAACATTGATCATTGTAGAGATATTCCTTTAGCTTGGCTGTATCTGTCTTCCATGAAGAAATTATAAGGTTTGTATTCCATTCCTTTTCAGAGATTGAGGTGGTACTTGCTCTTCTGTGTACTTTTAGTGTAAGAATGAGGGTAACAAATGCATATTCACTTTGTTACTCTAAGTATTTTATTTTCTTCTTTTCTCAGACACCAGATATCTCCTCTAGTTTTAGTTTACCTTTCCTAATTAAATTCCTCATTACAGGTCCATGAGGTAGGTTAGTATTTAGAGGACAAGAAGTCAGAAGGAGTATACAGAATAAATGAGAACGAGTTAAAAATAGACAAACTAATAGGCTCAATTATACTGTAACTAATGCAGGTTTTTTGAGGCAACACTAAATGCCCATTTGAGAGCTTTAACTATTCAAAATATATTATTATTATTATAGTATCTCAAATAAAAAATAGGGAAAACTTTAAAATTATATTGAATACAACAAGATTACATATTTGGCAAATCCCAAAGGATGTGACTTGTTTGGGAATCGAATTTGGGGATATAAATATCAGAAAAACAATGAAATTGAATTTGGAAGATGTTATCATACCAATCAATATCTGCTTAGATTAGAGAAAAACCATGAAATGGTACTATTATTAACTTAAACTTCATAAAGAAGTATCAGAGCTATCCTGGATATGTGGCAAAATCGATGACTTGAATCATATGTCACTAACAGGTCCTAAAATTTGTAGATTTGTGGAGAAAAAAATAAAATGGGCAAGCCATTTTTAATGAAATATTACTTATTTGTATATTTGAAAGTGAAAATGAAAACTTGTCAGATAAGGATCTTGAAGCATTTGTATTCAGTGCCATAATACTAGAAATACCTAAAACAGTGGTTCTCAACCTGTGGTTCTCCAGATGTTTTGGCCTACAATTCCCAGAAATCTCAACCAGTTCACCAACTGTTAGGATTTCTGGGAGTTGAAGGCCAAAACATCTGGGGACCCACAGGTTGAGAACCACTGACCTAAAGCATGGGAAATATTAGCAAATCTGAATGAATACAAAAGTGCTTAAATGGGTTGTGGTCCACAACTCTTTCAGAAAAAATAACATAAAAAGAAGCAAAAAGCGAAAGAAAGAAAATACATCTGGAGAGTATTTGGAAGACCCTTTACTGTTTATACTACTCAAATCAATGCTGGACTTAAACTTCCTTTGGATCAAGAGCCATTCCAGAAAAAATATGGTTAACAGATCATTTACATAATTATTTGCATGATAATTTATATCCATTGCAATTGTCAGGGATAAAGTTTATGATTCCATGATGTGAGAAGGAGAGAATGGAAATGAGAGCGAGAAGGGCAAATATATCTTAAATCATGATACTGTTTAAGAAGAAGGAAATATCAAATGTATTTTGACTATAATTGTTGTTAAATAAAAAATAAAAATAGATAAAAATGCCCTCTAAGCCTTGCAATAAGAATAACGCATTAAAAACCAGTAAGAGATTGATGAGTGCACAGCACATTTTCCCAAACCAAAGCATTGCCTTGACAGCCACTGCAGGGCTGTTCGTGCCAGGGAAAGAATGTTCAAACATCGAATCATTTACAATTTGAGATCCACTTAGTGCTCGACTGTAACTGGTTTTAGCACTTGACAGTACATAGGTACTTTGCGTTCTGTTAGTGTTCTTGATGGTGTCAACCCTTCTTCCTTCACCGTCTACCTGTCATGTTGTAAGCACTGTTCTGTTTTCAAGTACAGGGGATCTCCATCACACAGATTTGAAGTGACTGCGCAGAGGTAGGCCAGAGTCAGTTACTTTGCAATGCCACCCTCGCTTGCCATCTACTTCTATTTAAATCATCCATGCTGGCTTCTTTCCCACATTCCCCCCTTCCTCATGAAACCTCAGGCATTCAGTTCAGATCAGCAATGATGGTGTAATTGCTGAATGAGAGAGTGTAGCATATGCTCTTAGAATGCATATACATTGTAAAATTAATGCAGTTTGACGTGACTTTAACTGCCATGGCACAATGCTATGGAATCTGGGGATTTCTAGTTTGGTGAGGCACTAGCACTCTTTGGCAGAGTGATTCCATAGCATTAACCCATGGCAGTTAAAGTAGTGTCAAACTACACTCATAGAACAGAGGTGTCAAACTCAAGGCCTGCAGACCAAATCATCATGTCATCTTATGTGGCCCTCCAGGTGCTGGACTACTGTATTCCTCATCACTAGACATCATGAGTAGAGCTAATGGAAATCCTGATACAGTAACGTCTGCAGTTTGTCCTGTTTAGTCAGGATAGTGGGGTTTGAACTTAGATACAAGGCTTGTGTATATACGGTATGAGGTCTGACTTTAGAATGTCCTTTTAACCTCTCCCCAACCTGGGACAGTCGTCCTCTTCCACTGAGCGCAGAGCTTCAGGAGGGGCACCCATGGAGCAGTGACAGAGGGGTACCTAGCAGGCCAGATCAGACGAATCAGCCCTTGCGATCAATGGGGTAACAGATATCACATCCAATCCCCCCAGTAGCTGACTTAGTACCTACTTGTCTTGGAGTACCTTCTTATCTTGGAAACCTAGCCTTCCAGCACTATCGCTTGTTTCATTTTGGATTTTCTCATCATAGAGTTTTCTCTTATAAGACATTTAGAAATGGATTACCAGTGGCTTCTTCTGTACAGTACTGTCAAAAGTAATATAAAGTGCCACTAACTTTGTCTCTGAGAGATTTTCTGCCAGCGTCCTATCCTATTACTAATACTGCCAAGAAGTTGCTGAGGAGTTTGACTCCTCATCAAATGCCTATCTGAGGGCACATCTACACTGAACACTTAGGTTGGTATAGAAAGCAATCATCCTGTAGTAGCTAGATGCTGCTCAGGAGCATGCAATTCCCACCACTATAGAAAAGTGCTGCCATGGTGCGGAACATGGTTACACTGTGCAATATTTTTCTGCCTGAGGACAGAATGGTATCTTTAGTACAGCACAACTACTAAATTAATCCAAAATTATCTACTAGTCTCTGTTGTCAACATATAACTGAATGTTGAATAAAATAATGTGAGCTTATGTAAAGAGGTGTGAAGAACAAAAGCAATGAGATCTCAGGAGGAAAGTAAATCCTGGAATCTCACTGCTTTTGTTCTATACATCTCTTGGTTTGCCCTTGGAACACACTCACAAATTAGTGTTGCTAATTGCCTGCTTTATTAAACAGAGCTGCACTAGATGAGTAACTTGCATATTTTGGATCAATTCACTGGATGGGTTACTTGCATCTTTTGGATCAATTATGCTGGAAGATTACAAATGTCTAGAGAAGTGTGGTCTCAGTTTTAAGGCCATGCATTTGCGGTTTTTCTATGTACTTTCATAGAAATCCTGCAGTTCTAAGCCTCACAATACTTTTCTAGCAGGCTGTGCAGGGCCAGCTCATGCTGAAAGGATTGATAAGAATGCTTCCATCTTAGAATGACTGGTAAACATCTCATTTTTGTTCATCTGTGACTACTTTCCTTTTAAGATATCCTTCAGGGCTCTGGACTTCTGATACTGTTTGAGCAGTGACTGGAAAAAGCCCCTGGACTTCTGATTCTAAACATACTCTCATCCAACATTCAGAGGCTTCCATGTCAATGAGATAGTGAATCCACTTCATGCTTTAATCCAAACATTAAAGGAGCTATGCAATGTGTTGAACATTGCAGGAATAGGATCCACCAATTAGAATAGTTTCTTTAAAGTTCAGACTAAATTCTGGATTAGATTCATCAGCACGCTTGCATGGAAGCTGCTATCTGTTTTAGCATACACCTAATGATGGACTAAACATTTGAAAACATTTCAGTACATGGATTAATCCAAGGTGCACCTACCCTTTACAAGGAATACAGTTCAACGCTACATTAATGTTATGGTATCCTAGAAATTGTAATGTGGCACCTGTATTCTCTGGCAGAGAAGGCTAAAGGCCTTGTAAAACTATAATTCCCAGGATTCCACATCACTGAGCTATGACAGTCAAACTGTATTCATTCCACAATGTAGATGCACCCTTTGTCATATGCAGAATATTCCTGTTAACATCACTCACCACTTGATTTTTTTCAGTAGCCTACCCATGAGATGTAATGTTTAAATTGACCCTCAGTAGCAACTAGCCAAGTGTGAAATGGTGAAATGATATGGGGGGAAAGGAATGGGGAATTTTGAGTAATGAAGGGGATAAAATTATTTCACTGTTCCATTGCCAGTAAAGCAAATGTTGCATATCTGATTAACCGTAATATTTAGGATAGGATATACTACATATTTAAATCCAGGACTAGAAGACCACAAAAATGAATTTATAGGCCTATCTGGTGGAAAGTCTGAGAAGTCCAAATTTTGTGTTACGTTTTGACAGCATTTGTGATTCCTTTGAATACTCTGTCACATCAGAGCCATTCCTTTGTTTTTTAAGGCTATTTTGGAAAGTACAGAATATAAAAAGTTAGAAATGTATGCTGACACATATGAAGTATCTATCCAGATTTTTTAAAAAACGTCTTCTCTTAGACTTGTGTAACCAGTTCCATTCTTTTTATCACTAAATTCAAAATATAGCCTGCTCCATGTTCAAATAATGAAATGGGCAGAACACTGCTCCTCAGGAAGCTGAGAGATCTCAGACTAGTCAGTAGATGGATAGGACACTGCCTTGAAAGAATAGCCCCTTTTATTCTGACAGAGATTTATGGGGGGAAATGGAATTTGATGGCTAGAATCTTACTGGTTATTCCCAAGTAAAGTTGACCACTCAATGTTTAAATTGTAAGTAGGTGAATCCAATTGACTCAATGACTTGACTCTACTTGGAACTAACAAGAGGATTTAACCAGTGTCTGTTTTTCATTTTTGTTTCTGTGTTGTTGGTGAGTTCAGTAAAAGGAATCTGGAGAAACGTTTGTTAAAGTCCATTAGAATTAGAAGAGGCCAAAAGGACCATCATTCTAGGCTAACCCCCAGGCATGTAGGAATACATAATCAAAGCACTCAGAACAGATGGCAATTCAACCACTGTTTAAAAACCTTAAGAGAGATTGCACCACATTCCCAGGCAGCATAGTCTACTGCCAAACAGCTCTTACTATCACAACCTGTTCCCTAATGTTTAGGTGGAATCTCTTTTCCTGAAAGTTGAATTCATGGCTCCTTGTCCAAGGCTGGATCTACACTGCCATAGAACCCAGATTATCTGTTTTGAACTGGATTATATGAGTCTACGCTGCCATATAATCCAGTCCAAAGCAGATAATCCGGATTTTAAATGGCAGTGTAAATGGGGCCCTAGTTTCCAGAGCAGCAGAAAACAAGCTTGCTACTTTCTCAATGTGACATCTTTTCAAACTCTTAAACATAGCTGGCATGTCCTTCTCAACCTTGCCTTCTCCAAGCTAAAAATACAACTCCTCATCCAGCTTCGCTTCAAGGCTTTTTACCATTTTGGTCACCCTTCTCTAGACATGTTCCAGCTTGTCAGTATCCTTCTTGAATTGTGATATCCATTACTAGGCAAAGTATTCCAGGCGAGGTCTAGCCAGAGTATCTATCTACCTGCTTGTTCTGCGGTGAATATTCTTTAAGGCAGGTCAGGAAATTCTAAGAACACTGTACAGTATTTGAAGATTATTCATGATTTGAGGCTTACTCTGTGCAAAATCCACACTTTTTGACATAGAAATCACGTGAAAGAACAACAACAACAACAATATCTGATACACATTTTATCAAAATAACTCCTGAATTACAAAAAAATATGTCCAGGCTTATGCTCCCCAGAGTTTCCTAAATATTTCTTTCAAATATATTTGAAAATGCTTTCCATCCTTACTCTTCTGAAATATTGAAAATATAAGAAACCAGTGGTTGCCTGCATAAGGGAAAAGGAAAACACATTTTGGGATGCTAAAACAGTGGTCTTTTCTTTGGTAAAGTCTCCATGAGTTCTGACTTGTAGATGCTGTTAAGACCTTTTGCAGATGAATCTCTCTATATTAAAAAAATATCACTACGGGTCAATATAAGGAGGATGCATGCTATCCAATTGAATAAGACCTTTTTAAAATGTGTATATTGCTTATATATCTCCATTTTATAACATATTTGCAGAACTTCTGAACAGGGAACTCCAGAAACATTAACAGTGTATTCAAAGCATATGAACAGTAACTGCAGTTGTCTTATATATTTGGCAAAACTGTTCTCACTCACCATTAAGAAGTTAATTTATTTAACAGCCAGGTCAGTTGTTAACACTGGTATACTCCCCTGTAAATTATACTCCCCTTTAAAGCCACAAGAAAATGGTGTCTGGTTTGAGCACTGGACTGCGACTTTAAAGATCAGGGTTCCAATCCTTGGCCATAGAAACCCACTAGACAACCTTTGATGAGTAACAATTTCTCAGTCCCCCAAAAAACCTAAGGGTACCCATACATCAGAAATTACTTGAAGCCATATGAAAACATCACAACAGGATTTTGGACTTGATGGGCTACAAGGAAGAAGGAGTCTTCCTGAATTTCTTTGAATGGTGCCCCTCATATCTAGTTCTGAGCAGTGAGATAATCATGAATAAAGTTTCCATTTCTGCCTCTGGGTTATAAGAAACTCATGCCCTTTCTGCAAGCTATTTGAGTTGATAAGTGCAGATAGAGCTTTGTGTGGCTCCTCCAACCTGTTTAAAATTAAAGCTCTACATTTGATTTATATTGTTGAAGCCTTGGTAATTCATGCTACTTTCATACATCGCTGCATTCTGTAAAACAAGAGGAGTAATATTGCTATGCAAATACCTGTATTATGTATGAAATAATGTGAGTATGTAGATAGACCACTGAAATTAAAATCACTAAAAGGAAAAAGGGAGAAAGAAAAATCGGATTGCCAACACTTCCTTAAAGGTCATTATATGGTAGAGAAGAGAGAAATAAATCATGCATATTACTTTAAGAGGGATGAATATTTTGAAGATAATTTAACAGGAATTGTCCTATGTTTCCTTTAGGATATTTTCCCAGAGATTTATAACATCTCCATCAAAATATTTTAAGCACATCTTTAAGCAACCCGGCTGCTGCTGACTCTGCAAAGCAAGTAAATGAAATTTTCTAATTTCATTTGCTAAATACGCTATTTTATTGCCTATTTGATACAGCAGCCAAGTTTCTGATTGTTTTCCCATAGTGGACAGAAGCTACTCACTATTCTGCAAATGAGGTAGTAAAATTGCCTATTGTTCAAAAGAGGCAATTATTCAAAATCAGTGCAACTTATTTGTTTCCCGGGTGAACCTTTCAAAGTCACTCACTAAAGCAGACATCAAGAGAAGTACATGGGAGCCTTAAAACAAACTCCTCCATTTTTTTCCGTACACATAGGGATACAGTTGTGTATTTACTTATCTGTAAGGAAAGCCTATTATACTAAACAAGACTTACTTCCAAGCAGACAGAACATCAAAGTATAAGTTCAGAACTACTCACAATATGCTGGTTCTGATAGTGTATCCCAGGGTCAAAATGAGTCAATTTCCTTCAGTGCTCGAAGAAACTCCAACTTCAGACATCATCAGGTTGAACATCTGATTTATATTTCTAGTTGGATGTCTAGCATAATTGTGCTATGAATTTTGAAGAGTCACATATGGAGGGCAAAATGGAGAAATGCGCCAAGAGTGCATCAAGCAAACGCTTGTTGAGACTGCCTTCTATCTGGAAATAGATGTCCTCATTATGATAGACTAGGCAGTAGACTGTTGGGAATTGTGGGAGCTGATGTTCAAAACACCTGGACTGCCCAAGTTTGCCCATGCCTGTGATAGACCATGTAATTCCAGAATAGGTTTCTACAGTCACTTACAGACACAGACACACAGCCAAGACTCTACTTCTGGAAGACAATCCTACTCAGCCATGAGGGATTGCCTATCATTATGAATTGAATAAGCATCATCATAGAAACATAGAATTGGAGGAGATACCAAATGTCATCTCGTCCAAGTCCTTTTATTGGATGAATACACGGTCACAGTACTCCTGACAGATGACCATCCAGCCTCTGTCTAAAAATCTCTAAAGAAGGGGACTCCACCACATTTCAAGGCACCATAGCCCACTGTCAAACAGCTTGCCATCAGAACATTCCTCCTAAAGTTGAGGTGGAATTCATTTTTCTATATACTAGTCTCTGAAGCTGCACATATCAAGCAGGCTCCATCTTCAATGTTACATCATTTCAGATATTTAAACATGGCAATCATGCCCCCTCTCAGCCTTCTTTTCTCCAAGCTAAACACACCCAACTCCCTCAGCTGTTTCTCTTAGGGCATGGCTTACAGACTATTGACCATTTTGGTCAATGTTGTTCTCTGGCAACATTCCTTCCTGCATTGTGGTGCCCAGAAGTGGGCACAGTATTCCAGATGAGGTCTGACCAAAGCAAAATAGTGTAGGACTAGGGCTTTCCTCATTCTCAATACTATACTCTAGTTGATGCAACCTAGAATCGCATTGACTTTTTTAGCAGCCACATTACACAGTTCAGCTTGTGGTCTACTGAGACTCCTAGATCCCTTTCATATTTACTGTTGTTAAGCCAAGTATCACTGATTCTGCATCTGTGCATTTTTTTGAGAGTGAGATTGTTGGTTGGGCAGCAAAATACAATAAGATTCAAAGCCACAAGCAGTGATAACCTCCAATGCATAAAATACATTGTGCGTGCTTCTGAAGCTTCATTGTCTTCTTCATCAAGCAAATAAGTTAAAGTCATAGAGGAAGAAATGACACTGATTTTGGAGTTACAGGCCTACATTTTGTCTGAGATTGAGATTAAGATGGCATTGATTGCTGGTTGTTAATTGTAGGATTTAAGGTGTTAAATCATTCTGAAAGCTAGCACAATGACTTTCCTTCCTTAATGCAAGAGTGGGACACCAATAATAAATGAAATGATGTTCATTGCTCAATAATGGAACCTATGGCAGTTTGCAGCCAAACCATCTTACTTCATTTGCAAGCATTCATTGAAATGCAGCATCTGAAACTGAAATGCAACATCTACTTAATGAACACTCTTATAAGAATCGTTCTCCATGCCGCTATTTTTGTTCTTTCCATTTTGCATAATGGCTTAGAAAGATTAGCAAACTGCCTTATCAAGAGATTCCTGTACTTATCCATAGGAAGAAAGCTTAGCAAAATAAACAGATCTGCAACTCCTTGCAATCGCTTCAGCTGCTCATACATCCTGTCCTGAATGTCTCAAGTAAAGAGAAATATAGGAAAGTAGCAGTGTTGTTGTATTTACTTACTTATTTAATAAAAACATTTGTGAACCATACCACCAGCTAACAGCTGTTTGTTCTGGCTGGTATATAGTAGGAAAAAAACAAAAGAAAAACCAGTAATGGCATTTTAAAACCTCATCTAAATTGTAGTATTCCCTTTCAAATTATTATTTTTATGTCTCCTGGCAGTGCTTTTCTTTCTTCCTTGCCTCGCTTCTAGCTCAGTCTTGGCCCAGTTCTATTTGTTTTATTCCATATCCTACTATCTCTTTTATTCATGTCCCCTTTCTCTCTTTTTTAAAGTGATCATTACTATGCCGATAAGATTGGATTTACTCTCATTTTCTTTTCTCCCTTTTCTTCTTGCCTATCCCTTTGCTTGCTGAAATTTATTCTTGACAAATCAGGATTCCATGTTTTCTTCTGACTTCTGATCTTCCTAGGGGCCAAACTCTTATGGAAGTGAAGCTTTTTTGTTTCATTTGCACAATCAAGACTGAAGAGTTTCCAAATTATCACCTTGATAAGGATGATGAACATGATGATGATGATGATGATGATGATGATGATCTTGCCTTTTCCCCAAAACTGTAACTGAAGGTTGCTTACAATTTAAAAGCAAGTACAACAGAACTTAAAAACACTCCAAAGATCATCACTAAAATACTGTATAATTAAACACTTCAAACAATATTGAAGGTATTTAAAACCTGCAAGTAAAAAATAAATAAAAAGACACCAATTAAAATAGTAAAATAATTAATAAAGAACCACACAGCATTCTCTTAGGCCACTACTAGACAGCACTTAAACACGTGCCAAAGCGGGTTTAAGAAACCTGCTTAGTCACACATTTAAGTCCACTCACCTTCCCCTAAATCATATGTTTTTCCCGATGGGTGTCTAGATTTCTCCTGTCCCCCTCCTGGCCCGTGATTTCTACGTGCCAGAAAGACTCCGGCAGGATTTTAATTGCAGCTGGGTAAGTTATTTTAATTTTTAAGGCATTTGGGGGGAGGGGGTTGGTGCCCTCTGGGTTTTCCAGGCTCATAGAACCCGAAAAGCCCAAGATGGCAGTGTGGATTGGGCCCCTGGGCTCAATCCAAACTGGGCTCATACCAGGAAAGACCCAAAACTTATCAAAGATCTGGGTCTTACCAGGTATCAAATTAAATTAGGACAAAGCAGGATTTTCCTGCTTTGTCTTGAATTAATTCAATTTTACCAGAGGCGTCATTTGCATGCCTCCGGTAAAAGCGTACGAGTTCCTGCGTTATGGGCCCTGAATGGATGGACCCTTAAATGCTCTTTTTAAAAAACATTCAATTACAAAAGATTTTCTGGTGATGATGATGAACCATTCCTTGTTCAGAATTCCAAAATCTGACATACTCCAAAATCATCTACACATGTGGCCTTGATAGTGAGATTGTCTTCTGGTTGTTCAATGTACACATATTTTGTTTCACAATTGTGTATAAAAATAATTTTAGGTTATGTGTATAAAGTGTTATTTTTGTGTTCAGACTTGGGTCTCTTTTCCAAGACATCCCATTATGTATGTATACGCAAATACAAGTATTGTAAATTTCCCCCCTCTCCATTTGAAATCACTTCTTTGCCCTAAGCACAACAGATGGGGGATAATCAGCTTGTGATAATAACATATTTGGTTCCTGGCAGAATAACAAAGAGGAAAGGGAATTGGAGGTAGGCACCAAGAAGGCCCTGTCTCAAAGCCCCAACAGCCATATTTGTGAAGCCTCACACTAAAATAAGAGCCTCTCTTGAAGATCTCAGAACAAGCTCACACAAGAGATACAATCTGGTAGATCAAATAATCATAAAATTAGGGGACTTGAGCTGTATAAAGCTGTATACATCATAACCAGTACTTTGATCTGTACCTACAAATAGACTGGTAGGTTTTGCCTAGTTTTGGACATATTGCATTTTTTGTGAAAAATTCATGCACACACCAAAATTGGATTTGGTGCAGAAAATGTAGGTTTTGTGTAGAAATCGATGGGGTTGGATGGTGTCTCATTATGTTCTAATATAGTGTGGGTGCAGTGGTTTGAGCATGGGAGTTTATCGCTGGAGATTAGGATTCAAATCCCCATTTGGCCACAGAAACTCAATGGTTGACCTGCATCAAGTCAAAAAAGGGGACGTTTGGGACTTGATCCAGCACAGGGTGGTTAATCAGACTTTACCCTGTTACCAGATTTCCCTGATACTATTTATTCTCAAAGATGCTGTTTGAAACAAATAAAATATTTGCTATAAAAAGTGGAGGAAAATGGCAAAACCCTGTCCAAGATGTGGCTCTCAGTTAGTAGATCAAAGCCCATGACTACTTTTCCTGCAGAATAAATTGCTGAAAAAATGAAATACACCTTTAAAAAGCATTTTGAAGGTAAGATTAATGTAACATAGCCCCACAGCTTTCTTCAGTGAGTAAAAAGTCAAAAGTGATTTCTCATTGCAATTCTGGTTTTTATATGAATGAGCATAGCATTTCCATATATTCTAATGTGTTTTAGATAGGCAAACATTATACAAAAGTATACACTGCAGGAAATAATTGTTGCTTGGTTTCTCAATTGTTCATATTCATTTCATTATGCTTCCATATATGTTATTTTTAACAAAAACAATAGGAAAATAAGTATGTACATAGTGAAATTCAATTTGCAAGTGAATTTCCTCAAACTAATGTACATTATCATATCAAATATATATATTTTATATACCAACACAAATATTTTAATGTGCTTTTTTTGGTCAAGGAGGGCTTCATAAAATTCAAAAAATGTAGCTAGGTATACTTGTCATAACTATGTTTGGCAAGTGAGAATTAATTAGCCTACACTAAAATGTAGACAGGAAAATATCTCTCCCCCTTGTATTTATAGCAGCGGGTTTTTTTTATTTGGGGGGGGATTCTACAATAAGTTACTAATTCTGCTTTCAGTTTTGGTGTATCCACAAAGACATTAATTTGAAACTTAATTATGACAACCTGAATGATTAGTCAAATACATTTAATATATCAAAAAACACCATACATTTTGTAATACTGAACACCCAATTCAGATTCATAACCACCCCATTGCCACAAGGCTTTTCTACTGAACAGCTAGTTGTCTTCTTGTTGACATATATCTGTAAAAAATGACTCATGCATGAAGTACAGCTTAATTTGTAGGAAATGGCTGGAACTGGGGATTAAGCAAACAGATAATGAACCTTTTAATTCTAGTTCATTGGTTTAAATAGACCCAGGGTAGTCATAGCTGCTGTTGTACAAAGAGAATGTGAGTATGGGAAAGTTCATCTGTGCAAAGGTTATATTTCCATTTGAAGACCTCAAAAGTGGATCCCTAGCCTCCAAAATATGTGGGAAGAGGTGTTAGCTCACCTGTTCATGAAACAAGAGAGAGGGGGGAGGGAGGGAAGAAGAAAGAGGATGAATCTGCACCATAGAATTAATGCAGTTTGAGACTACTTTAACTGTCATAGTTCAATGCTATAGAATCATGGGAGTTTTGGTTTTACAAGGTCCAAAACTCTGCCAAATGCCTCTGAAAAGTACAAAGTCCAGGATTCCATAGCATTGAGCCATGGCAGTTTAAGTGGCCTCAAATTACATTAATTCCACTGCTGCTGCATCTGCAGCTGCAGCTACAGTATATGGAGCAAGCCATTCACTCTGTTACTTTTAATATAATTTTGGCACTAATGCAATATCTTTATTTATGGTGACTATGGGATCTGATGCCACAGTGGCAATGAACCTGCTCTTTGTTTCATGGCTGCTCAGCTGTTCCAGGTTGTATGGAGCTAACATACAACATACAATGTAATGGAACTTTCATACAACATGGCAGTGCTACAGGAGGAGCAAAGGAGAAAACTGATTAGTGCATTGATATGTTTGGACAGATCTTTCTCTTCTGCATTCCTTTGAATTTTGAATTTACTACTATTTTGTGCTATTTAAAATTATTTAATTTAGAGGAGTTTTTCAGCATGTTTTGCAATTCTTCCTGGAAGTCATTATGTTGTAATACCTTTGGATTCTCTTTCTATAATGTAGAATAATTACATACTCTTTGAAATACTAGGGCAGGAGAGAAAGTTACACTTTTATGGGTTTGAAAAATAGGAAAATGGAATTTGGCAATATCCTCCTTTTCCCTTTCCCTTTCTCTTCCTTCTTCTCTTTAACTGAACAGATCTATGCATAGTCTGTAGTAGGGCTGCTTTCTAAGTGCATATTATTGGATTTCAGTCTTGTGTATTTCTTTCATTTTTTGTCCCATGTTGCCCAAAGCTCTGAAAAACTTTGGGAAACATGCCAGATGCTCTTCACTTCTCACTGTCAGAAGTTAAGTTGACTGAGAGTAATTGGCCCATGCTTGCTCAAGTGGAGATGTGAACCTAGTCCATCCCTGTAAAAATTATACAACGCTGCCTGGGTAGCCTTTGAAGTCATCGATAATTTGATTCTATAAAGGCAATGGGTGTATTCTTTTCTCAAAATATTGTCATACAGAGAGTGTTCCATCTTTTCAGCTATTCTAACAAGGCTGGACCAAAACATATTTTTCTTCCTAAGGTAAAAGAAAATATTGAAGAACTTGACTAGACTAGTTGGTAACCTCCCAATGGGATTGCTATCTCCATCAGAACTCAGCAGCTGGGTTTAGAAGACATTAAGCAGCTTAAACAGACAAAATCATCACTCAGTCTCTCTCTAGTTCCCCGGAATTAGATATGGTTGTTCAACATCTGCTACATGATGGTTGCTGCCTTACCAGGCCAAGAGTTGTTAAATATTCAAATGTATTTCTATTTACACAAATAAACTCTTCTGGTATCATACCCTCTCCACACACGCATAACTGAGAAAGAGTAATGTAGTCAGAAACTTTTATTGAGTTGTGTCTGAGCTTGCCTCCAACCTGCCATCTGCTAATGAAGTTTGGTTCAAATCTGTTAGGTCACAGTGGACCAATAGCTCATTGAGCAGATTCTTCTGAACAGAAGGTCTCTTCTTTTTCCTTACTTTTTGTTGTGATAAAATGAGTTGTACCAAGAAAAACAACTGGCTTGAGGGTTAAGAATAAAAAAGTTCACAGAATTGACTTTTTGCTTGGTCCTTTTTTTTACTCCTAAAATGCATCAACAATTCCAGTTGTAAACTAAGTGAAATCCTTTTGGGTTTATATGGAATTTTAAAACCATTTCAGGGTCTGCATATTGATGTTGTTTGAGTAGCTGTTAACCATTTGCCTTGGCCATTCCTTTTTTGTGTAGTTATTTAATTCACAAGTCACTGTTATAAATTTGCAACGAACAATGTTATCCCATTGGCTGGAGGGAATGAAGTGTGTGGAAGAAAGCAGGGGAAAGTGTCCTTGATAGTGAGGACATGACCTACCTCAACAAGATCTGTCTTCAGAGATGGCTAGCCGTTTGCCCACTTTCCTCCACTTCCTGCCATTGTCTTTTATCTGGAGCCAGGGGAACAGCTGATTCCTTAAAACTGACTTTTCTCTCTGTCTTTTCATCCTGGTGAGATGGAGTTAAATGCACAGCTACCAGAAGTGGTTGTACGTTGTGGGAAGATCAACATTAGACTCCATTACACCAGGGTATTAAGATGGTGAGAAAAGGAGAGAAATTTATAATGGGATAATGTCCTCAAAAGTAAAACAAGACAATTCCTGATATTAGCATCTGTACAAGTGGATCTCTATTCTGTACACTCAAAAGATGAAAGCATTTACATAATTTATGTCTACTACTATTTAAATACATTTCTAGGTATTTCAATACTTTTGGACCTCCCTGTCATGCTAATATCACCCCTTTCTATCTCATAATTGCTTCCATTGCCATTTGGGTTCCATTTCCGTCTACTCTTAATATCTTAATTGATGAGTTCTCACTATGGGAGCTCAAAATGATTGTAAGGTTGTTTTGGACCCAAATTATGAGTAAAGATAGGTATAAAGCAAATATGAGTAAATAAATTCACATTAAGAAAGTATACAAAACCTAGAGCTTTCCCATCCTTGATTTTAAAAAAGGATCTCAATGCAGAGACCTCTTTGATAAAGTGGTCAACTACTGTGAGATTTTTCAAGATTGAAAAGTTTCTTAAGAGAAAAGATGTTGCAAAATACATGCCAAAAAGTTGTACCCAAAAGTATCAACATTGTACAAAGTCCAAAAGCATGAAAAAGTTTCCAAAAATGCACAAAAACACCCAAAAGGGAGACATCATTTGAAATTATTCAGCCTTGCACAGAGAAAAAAATCCCAAAGAGGTGAAGATCTACATTCCTGGCTCACCTTTGACTAGCAATAGAACTATCTCAGGTTACTTCATATCCTCTATTTCCAGAAAATCTTATTTATCTACTTCTCCAAAAGAGTTGTGGCCAATCCGTTATGCTCAAAGGCCAATCAAAATATTGAGTAAATGCACTGGAAAAGAGTAGAGTGGACTTCAATCTAGTAATGTTTTATTGTGAACCATCCGAGGCATGGGCATTCAACTATAACATTAGATCAACTTTTCAGAACAGTCTCTGCACTGTCAATTGAGAGATCAGGGCTAAAGCAGATGGCGATCTTTGCAGCTTTGGGATAGACTTTAGGCACATATTTGCCATCTGCCTGCACAGCATTTTCGGAAACTTAGCATTTAGGAAACTTTATTGCAGTGAAGCTTATGTGCATTAGGAGACAGATTACAAAAGCCTCGCATTCCATCAAACGCTTTTTAAACAATGCATCAGGAGCTCAGCAAACACAATGAGGAGGCACAACCCCCCTATTGTTTTCTCCTTAAAGAAATGCTCCCCTGGATTCTCTGAATCATCCGTCTGCTTTTTTGCTGAAGCGCAAAATATGCAAACCACTCCTTTATAGGACTCAGTGGCTTTTTACAGGGTTTTGTGCAAAAATGCATAGAAGTTAATGGAGCTGTAAGTGCTCACGGAAGCTGTGGTACCTGTTGTTTCATTCCTCCCACTTTGTTTAATAGATTCCCCTCAGCCCACCCCCAGAGAGGTGAGAAAGAATTGCTGCTGTTAAAACAACTCATTTTATGAAACAAAGAACAGTCACAAAAACAACCGCAAAGAACTGAGACAGGCAATGTTTGAAATCAGACCAAAATATACCAGGCTTAATTTAGATTAAGTTATCCAAATTTCTTCCTCCCTGAAATCAAGAGGACATCAGGAATAGTAGCCTGTTCCATTTATTTGATTGGGAGCCTAAGATAACATAAGTTCTACTAAGAGTGGGTCTATACTATAGAATTAATGCAGTTTGACACCACTTGAATTGTCAAAGCTCCATGTTATGGAATCATGATAAGTCATGAGAATTATTTTCTGCCAAAAATAAGTGTTAGTTCCTCACCAAATTACAACTCCCAGGATTTCATAGCATTGAGATAATTACAGTTCAAGTGGTATTAAACTGTTTTCACAGTGTAGATGCAACCTTAGTCTCTAAAACCAAGGGCTGACTTGGTTCTGGAAAGCTAAACTCACAAGTTGCATACAAGAAGCCTCAAAAATTGGAATGATTACTTTTTGGAGTGAGGGATTACAAGTCTCAGAAATCCTGCCTTGCCAAATTGTAGTAATAAAATTTTTTTCTGAGATCTAACCTTCTTTTGAAATTTGTTCTCAACTTTATGTTATGATAAATAATCAATAGAGTATAACCCTCACTGCTGAAAAAATTCTTCTATTCTTATCAAAACATTTGGACTTTTCTCAGATGCTTTTCCTGAGAATAAAAATCTTCATTTTAAATACTTTAAAAGAAGGATCTTCACCTTCTTTACCATTTCAGTGATGTCGGTCCAATTGACTTCCCACCTAGGGATGTGTGGGAATCCTTTCTATATTATTGAAATTCATTTGATCATCTCAGACATTTTGATATCAAAGAACATTTAACTGATATTCCAAGCAGCTTTCAATGAAATGCTTCTGACAGTGCTCAGAATTATATCACAAATGTACAGTTGTCATGATCCATATCTATATATATATAAAAGAGTGATGGAATCAGGGCACCGGACAAAACAACAAAACTACAGGCCCCCCAACCTTGAAATTTGACAACACAACCCATCATCCATGGCTCTAGGTTGATACAACAAAAAGAAAAGAAAAATAAAGTCCTAATTAGAGGGAGAGCAATAATTGTTTTTATCCAATTGCTGCCAGTTAGAGGGCTAAGCTCCGCACATAGAACCCCTCTATCCTCACCACTTTCACAGTACACAAACAACCAAATGCATACTAAACATAAAGACAACACACAATCAATACCACCACTACTTCAACAATTTCTCACCAACACCACCAGACAACGCCACAGCAACGCGTGGCCGGGCACAGCTAGTCTACTTATAGAACCGTGACTTTGTCCAAATCTTTTCAAAGTATTCTTTGCTAATTAAATGTATGAATTTAAAATATGTTTTCTATTGTATAATGTACACTGCATTTACACTGTCTTGTTATACAGGGTGTCTGAAAAATAACTCCCTATTCACCATTTAATTTAAATGGTGAATAGGGAATTCTTTTTCAAACACCCTGTATATGCCAATAAAGGCTTATTGGATTGGAATTTAAAAATATATATGCCACTTGTCTGTCAAACAGCAGATCCCCAAGAGACCTAGAAAGAAGGTGAAATTGATACATAGTACATAATTAACACCCAAAAAGACCACAGTGACTTATGAAGGCTATCTCAGATGTGATATCCTATTTATGAAATTTTGTTGCCAGAGAATAGCAGGGGATTATGAAGATTTTGTGAGATGATGATGGTAGGGAACAGTGAAGACAAAAGCTGAAGTTTCAGGGAGATGGTGCTGGAAAATCCCTTCTTTCTAGACCTTTTCTCTTGTTCTTCATCAAACCACACAAAGTCATCTCAGCCAAATCCTGATGAGCAAAATAAGTAATGATCCTGGATAATGATGTATTTATCCATAAGAATCAGGAAATGCACCCAACCAGTTCATTGGAGCCTAACTAAACATTGCAATGCAGATCTGTGCATACTGCAATACTAATTGAGCATTGCACTGCATATAGATCCATCAAGCTACATTGATGGATCAGGGCAGGTGACATTTTCACTTATAACCCATTTTAGTATAACACCTTTATTGGTGCAATAGTACAATTAGCAAGTAATACATTAGTGTAACATGTTCATTTGGCTAATTAAATGGCATCGGAGATATGCCATAAGGTAAGACTTAAATAGCAGACTTGCTATTGAAGCTATGGCATTTGCATTAAATCTTAGGATGAAATGAAGTAGGAGACATCTATGGACAACTCATATGGAATTGTAGCAGGTCATGATGTGGGTTCAGATTTTACATGGTGTAACATTTAAGAATACCAAAAAGAAGGGAGCTGGTCTGGTTAGACATAAGTAAGTTATGTACAGTGCCCCCCCCCCACCCCCATCAACTGAAAAGAAAGGAGTATTGCACATTCAGATATATCTCTGTAAAGTCCAACTATGTTTTTTTAAAAAAAAAATAGCATCAGAGGCCAATGTGGTTAAGTAGCAACATAAAACACTATGTTAGTGATAAGCAGAAAGCTTTTAACATTGTAAGCAATCTGGTAGGAAGAGAAATGGAGGACACTGTAAAAATAAGTAATAGCAAAGAAAGAGCTGGTCCTTTTCATTAGGTACTGAGTGATTTTTTTCTTAGAGTGCCAGAATAGGAATGCTAAATAAGGGATTGGGAGAATAACCAATGTAAATGAGGAAGGTTTCTGTCATTCTGTTGATCTTATGCTAACAGAGGCCCCATCCGCAGAGGCCACATAATGCAATTTCAGAATACAGTTTAACTGTATTGAACTAGATTATATGAGTCTACACTGCCATATTTTACAGTTCAATGCAGTTAAACTGCATTCTGAAACTTCATGATATGGCAATGTAGATGGGGCCAGAGTCATACCCAAGTTTGAAAAGATACTTTAAAAATAATTAGTTTTTTGAAGGCCTCAAATGTCATAGCATTATAGTTATAGGCTGAGATCCTACATTTGCTTGTGCATTAATTGTTTTATACACTAAAAAAAGAAAAGAAGTATACATTCAAAGAAATAGAACAATAAAACATAACAACAAAATGAAAGAATAAGAACTTCACCGTTTCACCCCACCTTTATGTTGAATGATGAAGTTATGCAACTCAAGAGAATCAACAATGTGTATGTCACAAACAGGAGCCCCAGTGGCGAAGTGTGTTAAAGCACTGAGCTGGAGACCAAAAGGTCCCAGGTTCAAACCCCAGGAGCGGCATGAGCGGCCGCTGTTAGCTCCAGCTCCTGCCAACCTAGCAGTTAGAAAACATGCCAATGTGAGTAGATCAATAGGTACCGCTCCAGCGGGAAGGTAACGGCGCTCCATGCAGTCATGCCGGCCACATGACCTTGGAGGTGTCTACGGACAACGCCGGCTCTTCGGCTTAGAAATGGAGATGAGCACCAACCCCCAGAGTCAGACATGACTGGACTTAACGTCAGGGGAAAACCTTTACCTTTACCTATGTCACAAACAAGATTCCAGTCACAATGTTTAGAAAGGTAACTTTATGTTTCCGTTGTTAACAGCTGCTAACTTAACAATTAATTTGGGTCTAATTTTACCAAAAATATATACAAGCCACTGGCTGGTAATGAGTAGTAATAATAAGTAATGGGGTTACCTTCTGCAACTGTAAATTAAGCTAAAACAGGTGCAGTTTTTCTGCAAAAGGAGTGCCATCAGAGGTGGAAATATCTTTTGAAAAGCTAGAATTATCAATTACAACATACTGCAGTGATTATTAGGATATAATATTTCAAAGATCCCTTCTTCAAACACAGATGGGAAGATGGAGGGAAATGATTTCTCAAGCAGTGTTTCCTTTGCTACCTGTTCTTCAGCATTCTCTACTTTCAAGTCAAACATGAAGATCAGTTTCAGAACCAGAGGGACATACTATTTTATAAGGGTGATTCTAATGTGATTAGAAGTGTGGCCTCCTACTGGAATTCTCTGAATCCTCATCTTCTCATTTCTTGGGAATTCTTACACATATTGACCAGATTTCAGGATCAGACAAACAAATGTATAATGTAGAGTTCAAAATCCGTAGTAGATCTTTGTTCATGGTCCCTATGCTTGCCTGCTGCTACAATAGTAACTTTACCTTCCTAGACCTGTTTTACTGAACATCAGTAAAGTGAAGAGAAGGGGATTCATTATCCTGGTGATCAGGACAGACTGTTGCCATCATGGAGGAGCCACAAGATGTTCAAAAATTTATCACGGCATCAGATTTTTAGGAGGATGGTCCAGAGACCATTTGCAAGGTCAATAAATACCATGTACAGAGATTGATTTTGTTCACTGCGTTTTTCTTGGAGTTGTTGTGCAGTAAAGATCATATCCATTATCCACTTCTACCATTCTAGGATTCTGGAAGAATGTTTTCTGAAATAGGTAGAAGGCAGTCTGCAAGGATTCTTGTGAGAATTTTTCCAGTGGAGGTTAGAAAGGAGATACCTTGACAGTTTCCAGAGTCTGTTTTTTCCTCCTTTTTGAAGAGGGTAATGATGGTGACATCCTTCAAGTCTGATGGAATTTTCTCAGTCACCCACACTTTTTCAGTGAGCTAATGGAGTTGTTGTGTTAACTCAGGTCCACCCTCTTTAAAGATTTCTGCAGGGATCCCATCAGATCCACTGGTTTTGTTATTTCTTTAGTTGGCTGATGGCTTTGCTGACTTCCAGCAAAGACCAGCAGCATTGAAACGATCATTCTTCGCCATCAACTTTACTGGACTGGCCACATTATCCAAATGCTCAATCACCATCTCCCAAAGCAGTTACTATACTCTCAACCCAATAATGGAAAATGGAATGTTGGTGGAGAGCAAAAGAGATTTAAATATGGGCTTAAAGCAACCTTAAAAACTGTGGCATAGACACTGAAAACTGGGAAGCCCTAGCCCTTGAGTGTTCTAACTTGAGCTCAGCTGTTATCAACAGTGCTGTGGACTTCAAAGAGGCATAAATGGAGGGCAAAAGCAAACTCTTGTCAGAACTGCTTTCCGTCTGGAAATCTATGTCCTCACTGTGAAAGAACATGCGGATCAAGAATAGGTTTCTGCAGTCACCTACGGACTCACTGCCAAGACTCTACACTTGGGAGACAATCATACTCAGCTGCAAGTGATAGCCGATGTTGATGATGATGATGTTGATGATGATGATCAGGACATGTACAGATGAAGTTTCAACCCCAGCAACCAGCAAAAAAAGTATAGTGAACAGAAACAGGATGCTGACACACTTCCTTGACACGGCCTTATGGCAGGTGGGAGAGGGTGAAAATGTCATCTATCCATGTCCTGATTGCCAGCAGAATGGACCCCGTTCTCTCTGTATGGATGATATCCAGTGAAATAAGGGAGCAGGCTGCAAGATAATACACAAATAAAGTACACAACTAAATAGTGCATGTGGAATTCTGATCATTATAATCCTCACTATTAACTTTTCAGTCTGTGATTCATGGTCTGTTTTAGCAACTATATGGAGGACAGCTCTAAGAATGTTATAGTAGTATGTCTAATATCTTCAGAGTAAAGGTTGAGCATCCCTTACCCAGAACTCCAAAATCTGAAAATGACCCCAAGCATGGCCATATCAAATTACCATTGGGCTATGTGTATTAAGGTAGAACATAAATGAATTTCGTGTTTACTTTTGTGTCCCATTTCTGAAATAACTCATTTCCAAAATCTATGGGGAAAACCCTAAATCCATTTTTTTTCTGGTCCTAGATAGGGGTACCACCATATGTTTGGCAAAAATTATCCATTAATACAGCTGCAAGAGCCATGGCTTACATTGGTACTTGTAGCAAATGAGACCATGTGACATAATTCAAGGCATATATGTTGTGCTAGCTCTAATTTATGGTCAATCCCAAATTATTGTGTACATGATTAAGCCTAATATCAGATAAGTGCTATTAATAACACTTGGTGATGAGTCAATAAAAACCCTCTTCATATGGACCTCAGACTCTTCTTGATGGTCACAGCACACATAGAAATCACTGAGCATTGGAAGGAATGACTCTATTTTTTTTTGAGAGATGTTTTGTTTATATGATGCAGAAAACTCGGCAAATAAATTACTTTCTGAGTGGCAAGAGGGGCAAAGAGTAATTGATCCACATCAATTTGTGAGTTACCTGGGCAGGAATCAGAGTGACAATGAAGCCATTTACGAGATAAAAGAGGTGTCAATGACAGTGTAGATGGGGCCAATGTTGGTGAAGAGGGAAGATGCTTTTTTCATGTCAGGAGCTACTTGAGAAACTGCAAGTCGCTTCTGGTGTGAGAGAATTGGCCATCTGCAAGGACACTATCCAGGGGATGCCCAGATGATTGATGTTTTAAGATCCTTGTGGGAGGCTTCTCTCCTGTCTCCACATAGGGAGCTGGAGCTGACAGAGGGAGCTCACCTGCTCTCCTCAGATTTGAACCGCTGACCTGTCGGCCATCAGTCCTGCTGGAACAAGGGTTTAACCCATTGTACCACCAGGGCTGATCACAAAGCACCTCCAGATCTGGGTGTGGCACAGCACTGCTGGGATATGGAAATCTGGAGGGACAAAGAACTAATGGGGGATAATGACCTGAAAGGGATGTAACAACCAGCAGTGAGTGGGAAGAAAGGAATGAAGGGGATGAAATGACCTTATCATAAAGCAACCCACTTCACCTGGCTTCCAGGGAGGAAAGAGGGAGCTGCAGGGTGGATCTGTCACCATGTGCGCAGCTCCCTCTCATGGTTCTTTCCCCATTATATGGGAATAGCATTGCCCTCTCAGGGTGGCCACGTGCTGGCTCCATTGGAGCCAACACAACATGGGATGATTCCCGCATTATCGAGAAAAGAGCCTTCACCTTGGTTGGAAGACGTTGGGGGCAAAGCCACAGGTGACATTGTCTGATGGCTGCAGTGGGGCTCCATCCTTGAAGCTGGCTCTGAGCATCCCAGGAGTTTTATTTGGAGGCATTTGACAAGGTTGAAAGTGAAAACTTGGATTTCCCAGGCCTGGAAAGTGAATGTGGGCAGCATAGCTTTAGGGATAGTAGTGAAACTGAGGGAATGCCCCCCCCCTGCAAATTTGGGTAATAAATAATAATAATAAACTTTACTTCTACCCCACCACCACCTCGCCAAAGGGACTCAAGGAGGCCAACAAAATACAGCAAAGTGCCACATATAGACAATATATAAATTGAAAATGATAAAATCATAGAATTACAATCACACACATACATAATTACAATGTAAAACATTGTAGTCTCATATTTGAAGACATGATATTTCAGAAGGTTGGACCCAAAATATAGACAGCTTTGTAGCTCATAGCCAGGTCTTTGAATTGTGTCCAGAAATTAAGCAGTAGCCAGAAAAGCTGTTTTAATAAGATAATTACATGTTTTTTTTTCTTAAGGGTCTAATTTTCTAGGTGTTGTACTTCATCATGACTAGTTTCATCATCATTATTTTTTCTCTCCCAAAGATTGCTGGATGGCACTGCATCTGGCGTAAGCTACTTGAAGTGCTTTTATGTGTGCATACAGAACTGCAAGATGGCAAAGTTAATTTCTGGGCTAGTGCTTGAGTCCAGTGCAAGAGATGTTGCCTGTTTCACTAACTCAATATTTAGGGGGAAAGGTGGTGGTCTGTGGGTTCGTTTTTCCATACAAAGGTTATGTGTGCATATGCGTGCATCTGCTTACATGTGGGTGCCTGCATATACCAGTCAACAATCTCTGCTAAATGCAAATCAAGATTGCTTTTTTCCCATTAAAAAGAAGGTTCAGAAAGACAGTAGATATAATTCCTGTAATTTAGCATCTGTTGATTTCTCTCTCAACAGTGCTTTGTGTATTAAAACAGGGATAAGTCAAAACTACTTGCCCTTCATTACACTCAGTTTTGTCAGGGTCAAAACAATATTTATATTGTTCCAATCCTATTCTTTTCAACAACATTTTCATTTTCTTTTGAACTCCTCATCCTCAACTTCATTTTCTCACACTTCTGCTCGGTATTGCTGGCTTTGGCATCCAACATGGTTTTTTATTATTATTATAACACTACACCAGCTAGAAGTATGTCACAGATGTTTTTGTTCTTGAATGCGCCTTCAATTTATTTCTACTTTCTGGTGACCCTAAAGTGAACTTGGCAAGATCCTTTTACAGTGGGGTTGTCTTCCTCTAAGGCTGAGTGAGGGTGACTTACCCATCGTCCTCCAGTCGGTTCCTAATCAAATACTTAAACCACCCCATGGGATATTAAAAAGAGGCAGAATCTCAAAGGAGGGGGGTATACTGTCTCTAAGAGTTTAAGTACCACAAACAGTTACTGAGGTTGTTGAGTATGACAGCACAACCCCATTACTCATGTATTCGTTATCCATAGTTTAACTTATCTGTGTGCAAAAAACTATTTGTGGACTTTTCTAGGTCCTCCAGTGCAATTCTAAGGTATGCATCAAAGTATGGCCAACCCAAAATATAGGGTTTGCTATTATCTATGGTTTCAGGTATCTACAAAGAATCTTAGACTGTATCCCTCGTGTATGCAAAGATCATACTGTAATTGCAGTGACGAGAAAGAAGAGAAATACCAGGCAAAATTTCTTTTATCTGTTTCAACCATGCTGGCTCAAATTGTGTTGTATCAACAGAATGGAGTTGCTAATATTGATTATCCTTTCTTCCTCCACCCATGTACACTCATATCATGTGTCCCAAAATGTATAAACCTTTTAACAGTTTTTAAAAACAATTCACATTTGAATAACTGATCACCTAAGGTCAATCAAACCCTCGTGACAAATCTTCTGTCGGTTGCCCTACAATCAATTAAATTTATACAGACATTTTTTGTGAATATGCACAATTCATGTCTGTGGAAAGATTTAAAAACGGACTAAAATTGGCTGTGCAAAGTTGTGAATAATGTTAGCTCCAACAACTTTTCAGAGGCAACATCAATTGCTGAGAGATTCACCACCTCAAACTAATAATCAAATAACACCCTTTTGGATACATCCACAAATTAAAATGGAGCTCAACAACTATCTTGATGAGACAGAAAAAAAATATTCAATCTAATCCTGCACTTTAATTGGCATCCAAGGGGAAAAGAAGCCAAACCCATTTGAAATTAATCTGGGGAGAAATTGATTAATTATTGGATATTACAGGCTGGCAATTTAATTTTCCTGGCTTAATTATAGATGATTTTGGAGATAGCAAGAACTCTCCATACACTAAAGATAGCTGACCCTTCACTCAAGGAGACCAGCTAAGCACATCCAATTTTTCTGTTCCCAATAACTCTATGAAAGATGTTCATCTATCACACAGAGATTTTATTAATGACATCCAATATGTTCCACAATAGAATGGGAATCTGGATCAATGTAATAAACATGAGTCCGGTTTTCTAGTAGATAAGAATAGGAGATGGTCAGTAGATTGGTAGATTATGAGTAAATCTGTGAAGATCATTACATCATCCATTTTCAGGAAACACATGTGAGTTTATCCATTTAGTCTAGAACGCTTTTTCCACAACTCAGCCTGGAAATGGGGGAAAATATCTCACCATTGCTGACAACCAGGCCATCTTGGCATGCTGAAGGAATCTGCTAATGGTTGCCAAGCTCACCTTTGTACAAGACCAAAGAATCAAATAGGTGTTTTTGCCACCTTTTCTTCAAGATATTTCAGCCCAAACCCTTTCCTGTTCTACTGTTTAAATCAGTAGTTTAGCTGTATATTAAAAAGAAATTTAAGTCTTTTATAGATTAGGACCATGTAGTTGGAGGATAGAAAGACATTTTTTTAAAGTATTTTTGTGGAGCGGTAGTAGGACAGTTAGTGTGTAATGCTAGTTATTTTCATTTTGGGTATTGTATTACTTCTTGTCTTTATCTATATCTAGTGGTAGAGTAGTTTTTAAGAATGTTTTTGTGCACTTTCTTTTAGAGTTGGGCCGAAATCATTATTAACAAAAAGATACATAGTTTTCGGAGGGCTGTTTTTGTGCAATTTCCGAAAACAGAAAAGGGAAGAGAGAGATAAAAAGACCAGTGAAACAAATTCAGAGAGATAATATTTTTGGAAAGAGATAAGTCCACAAAATACCTGAGGCAGGGGGATTTGTGGTGTCTTTTTCTCTCCCTGGCTGAAGAAGCCTCCTCAATTTTTTTCTTGGAAAGTTACCTCTTCTTCCAGAGAGGGTCCTAGGAACTTGCTTTCCCAGTGGCACTAGCATAGGGTGGCCATTGAAAGTTCCTCTTGGAGCATGATGGGAGTTGAAGTTTTTCTCTGTGTGTCTCTCATCCAATAAAAAGCCTGAGGGTATCCATGCTCTGATTGGCTGAGAATGGATACAACCAGCGACTACAAATCCCAAATGTTATGGTTAAAAACTTAAAATAATTCTAAAATATCAGTAGATTGGTGGATTCTTTTGAAACTTGGCAGGCCTGCAGTTGTAAATGGGGTCTACAACTGAGGTAGGTTTCATGCAGATAGGCCTTAAAATGGCTGAGGAATGAGTCTTTAAAGTTTGTCATTGTAGCCAATGGGGCCAAATCTCTCCCAAATGAAACAAACCACCCCTCCCCTTTTGGGTAACTTTCTGGTAAACAAAATGAGGGGTCTCATGAAGACGGACCCAGAAGAGGCATGCCTTTTGGCCCAAATGCACACAATTGCTTTCTTCTAAAAATAAAAGAAAGATTAACAGACCTAGGGAGCTGCACTGACACTTCAGGAAACTCTTTGTTCCAACAAGAAGGAATACAGAACTTGTATTTCTAGTTATTCCACTTTCAGAAAAAAAAAATATTCTTATGGGCCAAAGCATGGCAACATTGCCCCCTCTCCCATTACACCAGTGAGTGCTTGGAGATGTTTGAAGGCAAAGGAATTTTTTCCTTTGCAAATGGCTCTGAGGAGCAACATATGCAGCTCCTTTACTTTGCCTGCCTTTAAAGCCTTGAAACATGTCAGTTTCCAGTTGTGGCCCATCTGGCATAAAACCAACCTGACTAAATGTGGGTCTCATGTCTCTGAGGGCCCATACCTGCCCCCAGCCATATAGTGATATCAACCTTGACAATGGTGTGTGAAATTCCACATCACTTAGCTGTGTTTCTTTTCTGAGAAAGTGTGAGAACCTTGGCTATTAAAAAGAGAAGACAAAGACCGGCAATGCACTGGACATCTCATGCCTAAATACCGAAGTAAGCAAGAAAGTCAATTGCAGGCATCTTCTTCAATTTTCCAATGCAGCAAAAGGAGATCTTTCTCAAATTGCAAGGCCTTTATTGATGGATGATCAGTGGCTGGAAAGATTTGACTGACAATACATCCCAAATGCCTCTCTGCATTGCTTCATTGATATCAAGTGGCACAAGCAGTGAGCACTCAGACATTGAAAGGTTCACTCATTAGCCAAAGGATCAAAGCCTGCTAAATTGTCCTAAATATAGACAGATTAACACAAATTCTTTAGCAGATCAAGGCAAGTAACCAGATTAGCTTGAAAGCTTTTACAATTGTTCTGTTCCACTCTAGATTTTCAGCTTGGTGGGGAAAAGGGGAATGAAAGGAACACCGTAATTACTGCATTATCTGCTCTCTTACAAGGAATTAGTAGATCTATTTCTCTCTAAACTTGAAAGTGCACACTGCCAATTTATAAATGTGTAGACATGTTATTTTATAGTCAGTGCTCCTGATAGATAAAAGAAGGCTGTTTAATATATGTTTTCAATCAAATTTTATTTGCACCAATGGCCACAGCAATTCATACTAATATTTTGTGCATCAGTGAACAGAAGAAGACCAACATACAAGCAAAAAACAAGCATTTAGCCACTGATCCTAAAACAATGATGCATCAACATTATATGATAATGATATTAATAATAAAAACAGGGGGCTTGCTAAGATTAAAATATTTTAAAGGATAAAATTATACAACATGCACTATATGCCACAAAGTCCAAGGTTTTGGTGATATTCAAATGTTAATTTTGAGAATCTCAGATTAACTAGACAACCCTATGCATGTTTACTTAGAAGCAGGGATGACAAGGTATTTATCCAACTAAAATTCAGAATTAAAGTCACCTACGTACATCTGTAGTAATATATTCACAGGAACATACATTTCCTTCATAATTTGAATTTAGTAGCAGCTATCGTTTTTCTGAGCAATGTCCCAGGGATGAATAGCAATTAGGTATATAAATCTTCACATAGTTCACCCTTATTTGAAAAAAAAAAAGAATTTATATAGCATTCTCCCTGTTAAAGGGAGAATACAATTTTTGTGCAACATTCACCCCACACCCCCCATCTTGAAATATTCTGTACATCAATGCATACAACTTTTCTGCCCAAAACCCATGATTTCTGACAGAAAAGATATTTCATACACTATCTCCTGTGCAAAAAGAATACTTTCTGTTCAAAAATTGCAACTTTGTGTACAAAACTCATAAGTAGATCTGGTTAGAATAACTATCCTCTTCAAAGTAACTCAGTTTGATTCCCTAGCTCAAAAACTGTGATAACTAATTATTCACAATCCTCATTGGATTGTGAAAAAGGACGGTGTGTCTCTAGAGATGTTTTTCCTTCTACAAATCTTTTTCTTGATAATAGTTGTCTATGATAAGTGATATGTTTATGTGCAGAGAACCCATCTTATAATAGTGGGATGAAGTGCTCCCTCTTAGATGGATCTCAGACTGCCAATTCCCCCACAATAATATTCATACCAGTTCCATAACATTTTTTGCTGGCATATTGCACTTCAACCAATTCTGCATTGAGTTTCAAACTTTTTCTTTCTGCATGAAAATTTGTATATATTTAAAGATGCATTTATATCAAGTATGTATCTATAGTAAATTTGTGTGCATATATCAAATCATTACATTTTTAAATGTACAGTAAAACCATTGTATCTGCAGGGGATACTCATTTCAACTCCATTGACAGTCATCTTGAAATATATAGTAACTGATAGTAATCATAAGAAGAAGAAAGTTGTGACATTAAAAGTGCTGAGGCTCTGAAGTTACAATGATAGAAAAGTCACTCTTCATGCAGAAAGGTCTCTTGGAGTTTCAAATCAGCACAAAAATGCAACATTTCAACCAAGAGTCTATTGCTGTTAGGAAACTAGCCATACATTTTCAGTACCAACTGGGGAAAATATTGTGGGTTTCAGATATCTTTTCTAAATTGTATAAATTCTAAGGTCCTTAAGTGCCACTTATTTTTCAAAGGGCCACATTATGGCATAGGTCTCTGTCTCCATTCTGGACTTTGTATACAATGATTTACTCAGAATTAGATATTATAGCACAACTCCCATTTGTCTTCCCTTTATATGAAAACAATCTTCTCCCCAAGGGAAGTAAAGACATCAAAATAAAAGGATAACAACGACTTTCCAAAAATGATCTACTGACCAAAAATGCCATTGTGCCCAACCACCAGCGTTACAATGTTATTCATTTTGAGCAGATGGGTAAAGTGAGCATCTAGAATGAATCATAAGGGAGCATTTCTTTGAAATGTAGTGAGCAAGTTGCACCACTGGATGCTAGCAACCAAGAGAACCACATTTGAAGCAAGCATTTCCTTAGCTTTGAATTGATTTTATACTTTAGTGGCCTAATCTGGTGCATAATTTTTGAGAGTACAGCAGCAGGTCAAGGGTATTGAATATGCCCTCAAGCCCACTGAAGTTGCTCATTCAGGATCAAAAGGATTTTTGGAAGAATAATGCCCACTGGAACCTTTCCTCCCAAACAGAAACTTTGGAGGAGTATTTATTTATTTATTTTGTATGCCACCTTTCTCCCAGTTGGACCCAAGCTAGCTCTCAGAGGGAGTGAATACTGCATGAAATTAGAAAATGCTTAAACTTCTCCCATCTTGGTTAGATTTCAATAATAATAAACAAACCTAGCAGGTCTGGTCTACAATTTAGAAAATCTGTGTAGTTGTATATTATTGTTGTTGTTATTGTTATTATTATTATTATTGTCATCGTCGTCATCATCATCATCATCTGACATTTCCCATAGGCATTAAATACAAAATCACATAAAGATTCACATTGAAAACCAAAAGCATGGGCAACTGACTCTTATTTAATAATGGTAATGAGATAACATCTTCCATTCCATCTGAGTTCAAAGGGTTAGGAAGTTGGCAGCATGACATATTTAGTTCACTCCTTCCATTTCTACTTGATGCTTGCCTTAATGCATCCAAAAGCAGGCATCAAACTTTGCATAATCATAGGGCTGACACACTACAAGTTATGAACACAGGGTTGTCACTTCTCCTGGTAGGGTCTTCAGTCATTTGATCATGTCTGAAAAAAAAATGAAATCACATAAATGTCCCTGCTGTCATCACAGATGGCATCTACTATATGTCCCATACTGGCATATTTGCTTCCTCTGTCACCATGTTGCCAAAGAGAAATGGAATCAAACAACATGCAAGGTTCAAATAGAACATATCTGTACCATGTATTTTGTCCTAGATAGAGTGCCTACTGGGTCACAGTGACACAGCAGGTTAAACTTCTAAGCTGCAAAACTTGCTGACCCAAAGGTTTGAATCGGCAGAATGGACTGAGCTCCTGTTGCTCGCCCTAACTTCTGCCAACCTAGCAGTTCAAAAACATGCAAATGTGACTAGATCAATAGGTATCGCTTCGGCAGGAAGGTATCTATGGACAATGTCAGCTCTTCAGCTTAGAAATGGGGATGAGCACCACTTCCCAGAGTGGAACCCGTCTAGACTTAATGTGAAGGGGAAACCTTTACCTTTTAGAGTGCCTACATTTAATCAATTCAACAGTTTTCCAGTGCATAGAAACCATTTTTACTGAAAGAAACTTACTTCCAAATAATTGTGTGTATGAGGAATAATAATAATAATAATAATCATCATCATCATAACCCAAAGGACCTTTTCTTACTACAGCATAACTCCTCTCCTCCAAGACAGAAAAGGCTGAATGACTCTGTTATTTAAATTTTGAAACTGAACTGAGTGTATGCAAATCAGTGCCTATTTATGAGGAGAGCAGTTTTGCACAAGTGCTGAAATTTATGATGCCATATATTTTTCTTACTTACCACTAGCCAAACAGGCATTTTAACACATATTAATTTTTAATAATGCTGCTGTTTGCATTTCTGTAGTCACTAACTTAAAACTTGGGCTCTTTGGGTTGAAGGATTTTCTCTCAATCTTCTTATACTCAATTTTTCCTCTGAGGTAAAACCAGAGCTACATTTTGCTTGTATAGATAAAAATATTTCTTTTTAGTGTTTGTGTGAGAGAGAAATATCTGCTGCCCAAGAGGTCCCTTTGAAGTGTTTTGTCATTTGTGACTAGAGGAAAAGTCACTTTTATTTTTAATATGTGTGTGTGTGTGTGTGTGTGTGTGTGTGTGTGTGTGTGTGTGAAATAAAAGCATTATTTTCATACAGAATCTGGATCTCAAAGAGATACACTAAAATTAGATATTGATTTAATAGAAAATAAGCAAATTACTGAAAACAGATGCTTATAGAAATCAATAAGCAGCATATCAGCTTCTGCTTTCCATCAGCATATTGTGTCACTTATAGAATTCTCAGGATTTAAGAATAAAATTCAGAAGATAGTACAGAAATAAGGATGTATTCCATCTCAAAGGAAGAAATGCGCAATGTCAGCCATTTCCTTCCTCTGCAAGAAAGACTTCCAAAACCACAGTTTATGAAGATTAATTGCATTTCAGGATTTACACTAAGCAAAATTCACATTTGACTGTTTTTCTTTTCTTGCATAAAAGTATTATTTTCTCTGCAAGAAAGAATGCTATGTTTTAAGAATAAAATTCAGAAGATAGTACAGAAATAAGGATGTATTCCATCTCAAAGGAAGAAATGCGCAATGTCAGCCATTTCCTTCCTCTGCAAGAAAGACTTCCAAAACCACAGTTTATGAAGATTAATTGCATTTCAGGATTTACACTAAGCAAAATTCACATTTGACTGTTTTTCTTTTCTTGCATAAAAGTATTATTTTCTCTGCAAGAAAGAATGCTATGTTTTATGCAAATTATCCGCATATAAATTTTGCAAAGAAAAAAAATCCCCAATGCAGAATTTTCTGCATAGAAAACAGCATTTTCTGCACATGAAATAGGAATGTCATTTTTTACATTAGGGTTCCTTCTACACTGCCATATAATCCAGTTCAAATCAGATAATCTGGATTTTATATGGCAGTCTAGAAGGGGCCAAAATAACCATGTATGCATTTTGTGAAATATACATCCCAAAGTGCAAAGAATCTCATCAGTCCAGGATTCTTCTAATCATAGTTTTTTGATCCTAAAAACACATGTTGCTGAGTGACTATTTTACAATTTTTAAAAAACATATTCTTTCTATCCGTTTTCTGGATGTAAGACTGATAAAGTCCTCCAAATTAAGGCAATGTGGCATGAAGGTGTCTGGTCTGTGAATCTAGATATTTTCTCTATTATCAAACATGTATGAATCAGTGGGCTTCTTTATGGAAAATATAGTCATGTTGGAAAGATGGTGTAACTCAGAAGTAAAATATACATACACAGGAAAGTAGAGTGCTTTTTTAGCCTTCCTAATAGAAACATAGTTTCCAAGGGAAGTAATAGTCTTGCATTCTATGCTGCCCAGGACTCATCTGCATTCAGTTCCAAGTGCCACATTTTAAGAAGGATATAGACAAATTGGAGTGAGTTCGGAAAAAGGTAATGAGGATGAGGAATGGAGGAAATAGCTGGACATGTTCACCTTGGTAGCTGCCTTGGTATTGGAAGGTGAGATTAAAAAACAAAAACAACACAACCTCATCAGATGGGGGAATTTAGCATCCTAGGATGCTTTCATCCCAGTTGGGGGCAGAGCCCCATGCCAGCAATAACGCACTGTCATGTGACGTCTGGCAAAGGCCCTGCCCCCAACCGGGGTGAAAGTATCGCCCAATGCTTTCCCCACAACATGGGAAGCTTCCTGTGTTTTGCTGGCTCCAATGGACGGATTCGCCCCACTGCCCCTCTCCTTTCTCAATGAGGCTTCACCTGGTCTTTGTGATGAGGTCCAAAGTTAGTTAGCTAATTACGAGAGGTGGCATAACTAAATCTTTAAATATCCCAAGGACTACCAGAAAGGAGGATGCTGGTTTGTCCTCTACTGTCTCACAGGGTAAAACCAGATCTAATGCTGTAAAGTTATAGCAGGATAGATTTCAATTGAACACTAGAATAAATTTCTTGGCAGTTTGGCAATGGAAGAAATTGACTATAGAAGTGATAGGATCTCCTCTGGATAATTGCTATTATTTCAACCTCATAGGATGCTTGAGCAAATAAATAGTATTCTTTCCAACTCTAAACTCTGACATCCAGACAGAAGTAAATGCTCTGATGTCCTTCTATGGTGTAGCTATCTGTTTTAGATAATGACAACAACAACAACAACTTTATTTGTATTCTACTCCATCTCCCAGGAGGTACTTGGAGTGGCTCACAACAATATAAAACAAAAGAATACATGATAATGGACATATAAAAAATTAAAAATTAAATAAACGAATGATAAAACACAAAATACATCAAATGTTAAGCAAAACATGATAATGTAACACAAGAGACATTATCCATAAATAAAATAGAATAAAGTACATAATACTTATGTAATGCTACCATTAAAACATCCACTTATTCTCTGACCTAATTTTCAGACTCATCCTTGAGCTGGTCCATTGCATAGGAGCCTTGAGTGCATAAAGGGCTAATATGTGAACTTGTTTGAAGAATGTATGTGAGCAAAGGTATCTCTCTCAATAATAAAACTGCCTTGCATAAAATTGAATTTTTCTGAAGGATTAGCTGTACTGGCAGGGGAAACAAATGCTCCAATTACAATAAAGCCATTGAAGTGACAATTTCAACACAATCACTTTTCTTTTTGGTTTTGGTTTGGCAAAAAAAGTGGCCTTCAAGGTAATGGCTGAACAATCCCAATGTCTCTCATCAATAAGCATTTGAAGAGCAACGCTTGGCAGGTTGGTCTGGCTGCTAGTTGGATTTCATCCCTCATGGAAACAATTCCATTTTTTTTTAGTACAGCACTCTCAATGTTCAAATATCTCCCCCCACCTGCTCCCACAATAAAATTATATTTGGACTATACATTCTGTAGTAAAGTTTTGGTAACTATATACAAGTGATAATATAATATTATCTATCATGTTTTACTTCAATTGGAGCTTTGTTTCTGTCATTACCAACACCATTTTATGGTGGCAATAAACATAAATAAAATATACTGTCTGTTCTTTTATTGGAGCATCTCTATTATTTCCCTAACTTGCTTGTAGGGATAGTCGTTCTTGTTGTTGGTGGGGTTTTTTTTATCTGATTATTTCATTTATTTAAATATCGACTTGGGAAATTTTATTTTGGCTGATGATTAACCTTTACCTTTTTGTTCATCAAACATCGCAGGCCTCAAATGATATACCACAACACACAAGTGTCCCACAAGAGAATAAGTAATGTGGTTACAGATGGAGACATTGGAGTGCTTTGAAATGTTGTCAGCTTTGCATGTAATTTAAAAGCAGGATTCAGCCTGTTCTGACATCAGCTTAAGAAGTATTTAAAAAGCAATAATAATGATAGATATTTGCTATTGTTAAATCAAACAATTGTTATCAATAACAATATATTTTACTCAAATACCACAATTTGAGCAGTTGGGCAGAAAATGTTAATGTTTAATTGTTAATAATTTTTAAAAAATGGAATATAAACCTTGAACGTCCCCCTAGACCCAGAGATGGGCACCACACCTCAGAGAAAGCCTTTACCTTTATCTGTGTTTTGTTGTTTCTAGGCACTGAATCTTTGCTTTTGTGTTGCGTATGCTGGAATCTGCCCTGAGTACAAATGAATTATTATTATTATTATTATTGTTATTATTATTATTATTATTACTATTATTATTATTATTATTATTATTATTATTATTATTATTATTATTGGTGAATATTCAGAATGCTCATGTTCACATACTGACAAGGTTCTGCTTCTTTGCAGATTACGTGGTAAAGGTACACAAATGGCATTTTACCAATATAGTCACCTTCATCACACCAGTCAGGTAACTCTGACATCTCAATAGTGCAAGATCCCACAGCCACACTTTGCCATGGGCAGCATAACTTTGCTCTACCTTTTCACCACTCCCACTTCCCTTTTTAATGTTTAAAAGAGAATGTGAACTTCCATGAAGTGTAGATAAAAAGGAGAAAAGAGAGAAACCCTTTTCTAGAAAGGACAGAGTGGGAAAAGAAAAAAAAATCCAGCGTCATGATTCCATGAGATACAGCCACAGAAGTGTCAGAGATTATTGTACCAAGTAGATTGTGGCACCGTGGTGTGATTCAGGGCAATTAAAAATAGCTGGGGATAGTTTTGTTGCTGGGAGGTGATAAAACTATGAAGGATCTCACACAGTGTTGTGCGATATGAACCACCATCAAAGATAATTGTTCCTCATCTATGCCAGTTTGCCTTCTCTGTGAGATATTCCACCTCATCAGATGGGCTGATTTGCCTGTTGTACACTGCTTCACTCCACTTTTCAGCACAGAGCACTTTACATGATGTAAATTGACTTCGGGCTGGGCTCCATGCCAAAAAGGGATGTGAAGCAACACAAGCCTTCACCATGGCAACACGGGAGCTTTCCCGTGTTGCCTTGCCTTCAATGGTGGGAAGCCAGGCATGAAGTGGAAAGTAAGGCAGGCAATGCGGGATATGGGCAGTGGCTTCTTCATGCCCCTCTCTGGGAGCAGTGAATCTATGGATCTTTCTGATAAGGTCCAAAGTACATATAGTCCTATGTCCATATTCTAATGCTGGTAATCAGAATATGGACATAAGAAATCGATTCAACTAGGAATGTGGACTTACTCTCTCCTTTCTTAAAGAGAAAATCATAAGGACTAGTCCCCTAGTTAAATATTAAAATCAAATACAGTATATACAAACTTTGCTCGGTAGTATTTAGGCCTGCTGTTTTACAGCCCTCTCCCTTTATTCCCACAGCTGGGAAAACCATTTCTGGTTCATGACTATATTACTAGTTTCCCCCTATGGCACCATTGCTTTGTTTTTACAATATTTTATATTACGATCCAATTAGCTCTACCTCACACAGCACCATTTGGTAAGTGAGAATTTTGCCTTCATTACATTTTCATCACATTTCCAATAGTCTCTTATGCAATAGTGAGGCGGTTTATAGTATGATCAAAGATCTTAATGTACCACCTGTTCTGGGCTGTAATACCTGCCCTGTTTAATGGAAGAAAGGTCACAGTGGGGATTCCTTTAAACATCCAAGGGACATTCATAAAGACAGTACTGTATACTTGCAGATTGGATGAAGTACCCTCCTCCCCATCAGATATACCTTTTTCTCCTTTCCCTTTTGTGCTTTTAGCTTCTCCTTAGATCTCTTTGAGATGCTGGTAATGATGTATTTCAACATGAGATTGTAGCAAAAGTTCCACACCGGCACTAAAAAAAAGTATGCCAAACTGTTGGCATTGAAATGCGAACAACCTTGAAAACTTTTGTACATTGGAGACTACTTTAAAATATTTTAAATCAAATCAGTATTTATTGGAAAGTTGAAGAATTGCAAGTATATGTCTTCAATTGTGTGTCTCTATGTGCAACTGCTCCAAAGGTTTGAATCCTAATGTTTCTTGTGTGGAAAAGGAAATGGGTAAGGTAGAAATTTTGCTTTTTAAAAACTATTAATATCAAGTAGTTTTCTTACTTTGTGTAGGAAGAAATAATCATGTGCATGCAATACAGCACAATAATATTTTGAAGCTATAATACGTTGCAGCAATTTGGAAAAATCATAGCCCATAAGCTATATATCTTCCACAAATCTAGTTGACATATACAAGCCCTTCTGCTGTCCGCAACTGTACACATGATTTGCATGATTTTTCCTTGAAATCTTCTTAAAGAATCTCAAATGTTTTAAATTCTCCCCAGCAACCAAGTACTTGTAATATATTCAGAAGCCCATCCCAAATTCTTCAGCTGTATCCCAGCCCAACTGATGGTTATGCAACAACCTTTTAAGTAAATATTTTGGCTGGCATAGAGCCAAAAAAAGAAAAAAGTTTCACAATCTTGGGGGTTGCGGTGTGTGAGAAAATAGCCTCCAAGTCCTGTGCAGTTGTCCACCTTTTTCTAAGGCATGGGGTAGAGCAGAATGTATATAAGATTTATGAACCAATCTGTAACTTTTCAATTAATTGACAACAATGTCTGTTTCCTAGTTGCTTAGCCATAGTGACAACAATAACATTATTTACCCAACCCAAAGTACATATGAAGAAACATTGGGACTGTATCAAGGAGTTTATTTCCTTCTAAAGAAAATACGTAACCATTGTTTGGTCTTGGTATTCAAAACAAGTGTATCCGTTTGTAACCACTAAGCAGTTGGGACTCTTTCCTGCTCCTGCAGCAACTGAGACCCAGAAGTGGAATCATAGTGCTATAACTGTGTAAAATGAAGAGCTTTCCAAAATTTGCAGATCGATTTGGAATAAAACTTTGGAGAAAAACTGACAATTTCATCCATTTGGTCAGAAGCCTTTGAATGTTTAGTTCTTATTTGCTTTTGTCCAAATCCACAATTCCATGGCAGTTGCATGATCAGATATATACCAGGATGAGCTCTTCATTATCCACTACTACTCTTCATTTGTACAATTGTTAGAAAAATTGCTAATCTGTAGTCTCATGCTCACACTTCCACATAACCATGTCACCTTGCTTTCCTGGAATTTTGTTGTTCCACTTTTTTAAAATGTAAGGGAATAATTTAAAGAAACAGCTCAATATAATAAGGGGGAATGGCAGGGGCAATGATCCCACCCCTTGATATCACTTTACTGCCAATATGTGGACACAGAAGCAGAACAGACTCATTGCACAAGGTGGGTGAGTGGAACATTGCAGGGTTGTGAGCTATTGGTGAGTTTTGCCCATAAATTGTGAAGAACAAGTTATTCACAGATAGGAGGCAGACTAGCAATGGAATGTACATGGTGTTGTGCTGATTTTCCTGCCTCATAAAAGTAAGTCCTGTGTTCATGGTGCTGAACTGGGGTTGTGACAAGAAGGTACAAAAATGCTCTTCCCATGTTGAGAATCACAGAATGTATGGAATTTGCAATGCAGCTGGATGAGACCTTCATTTGGTTCATTTTCGATAAGAACCTAATAGCATTCAGAAATTTCTTTATAAATGGGGGAAGAACTTGAGAGTGAAACAATTTGAATACAAGAAAAAGAAATAAACCTGACAGATTCATCAATTCCTAGTGTTGGGTTTTGACAGGGGAGACTCGGATTCTTTTCCTTGCCCAGCCGCAAAAATCCCCAGATGACAGTAGGCCAATCACTGTCGTTCAGCTTAGCATCATTCACAGGTCTGTTGCAAAGATCAAAACTGGAAAAGTTATATGTATTCCACCCTGAGCTCCAAAAAGAACAGGCGAGATAAAAATGAAATCAGCTGTAACAACTGAGATCAGCAAAAGCAGGAAAGAGTAGAACGTATTATTGTGTGCATGGACTCATTTTGCTGCATCCTCTTGCCTTATTGGAAACTTCTTAATTGATGAATGAGGACTTTATCAAGCCTGGCAGGAGTCGTTATGTCTGTGATTTTCCTTGAAATGCATCTGTCACACAGCTCAAAATTGAATAGCCAGTTTTGGGCCTAACCAGAGACATGGCACTGACTTAAGGCACTCAGAAAGGAATGAATGATTAATGTACTTTATAGACAGGGTAGCGCTTCTTCTGTCTCGTGTGCTTTTTGTATGTAATCTCCAGTGGTTCAACTTCAGATAGATCTAATGAAAAAGGACTGGATGTTTTCCACCTTCCCTTCTGAGCATGCTGTACAATTTATCCACTGACAAAATGTGCTAATGAAATGTCACCTTGGACAGCTTTGCTAAAGGATTGATGGGCTGAAAGTTTTGCACTTTATTTAACTTTTGCAGGAAAAATGAATAAGTCCTCCAAACTAAGTATGATATAGAGATCCATTACAGTTTGTGAGCCAGGGAGGAGGCATTGCACTGGGATGGGAATGGGAAACTCCCACATATAACTGTGAGGGAAACTGAATCAATAAAACAACTGCACAAAGGTGTAAGGGTTAATGGTGGCTTCAATTTTGACTTGCTCAGGATTTCTTTGCTAAAAGGGAACCCTTTGGTTACAGCGTATAAGTGCTGGAATAAGAGCAGCCACAGCATGATTTGATATACTTTACCTCTCCATTCTGGAATTAGAGTGATATTCTTTGAGGTTGTAAATACATTGTTCCAGTGAGGTTCTTGCAATTCTGAAATGGAAAACTGTAACAAGAGGAAGGGAAAGAGTGTATTCCTAAACCTTTCCCCACAAAATATGTGATGCACACAGATATACATATTGTTACTTTAACTCTCTCGAGAGATGCAAGTAGCCTCAGGATGCTTGAGGCAAAAAAAAAAAACCTGACCTTTGCAAATTCCTATATGAAGTGGTCCAATACATTCTAAGCAAACTAATAGGAAGACCAAAGTCAGCAATTATGTCAGCGTGATGGCAATTTAAATCTCCTAAAATGTGCATTCAATGTAGATGTATTTTGAGAAAAAATAAAAAGATGCAAGTAGCCATCTCCTCCTGGACAATGATCATAGTGTTCTTCAAAGGGGGGGGGGGGGATCTTCAGTGCATTTGATAACATTGTTTTTGAGTTTTGCTTTAGATTCTATTTACATGAGTTTTGATTTACGTTCTGCAATGTGTTTTTTTTGTCAGGAGCGACTTGAGAAATTGCAAAGTGTTAAATCTATATCTATGTTTAGTGTATGCTTTTTATATTGGTGTGCATTTATGCATTTATTGTGTGTATTTTATGTTCATATGTTTTGACTGTTGAACCCACCTCAAACCATCAGGAGAGGCGGGTTATAAATAAAATAAAATGCATTATTATTATTATTATTATTATTATTATTATTATTATTATTATTATTATTATTATGTTATGAAGCAATGCTTTTGGGTTGGAAAGATTAGCTGCTTACAAGAAATGTTGCCCAGGGGATGCCCGCCTATAATTACTTAGTCTTTGGGGAAGCTCCTACCATACCTTCCAAATTATAATAAGTATAATTTTATGCAAGGCTTTTGACATGAAATAAAAAAATGTTGTTGTTGTTATTTGGCAGGGATTTTTTTTAACTGTTACACTAAAGACACCAGGGTTTTTTTAATTGGAGTTCCAAAATTGGAGTCCTGCTGCATTTACCCGGTTGTGTATCTTCATGTCACTTCAAACTTATGGCAACAATAAGGTGAACCCACCATGGTTTTTTCTTAACAGAATGTGTTCAGAGTGGTTTTGCCATTGCTTTCTCTGATACAGAAGAGCATGACTTATTCAGCGTCACCTAGTAAATTTCCAGGAAAAAGTAAAGACTTGAACCCTGATCTACACTGCCATATAATTCTCCCTAGTTTCCTGACACTAACTGAGATTGTCAGAAATGTGGTGTTGGTTCCAGCTTTCAAAAGCTCTATTCAGGATTGTCATGGTTGAAACAGATAGCTGCCTCAACTTCTTTAAATCATCCTTGATGTTGGTCATTGCAGAGACACCCAAACTTACATATGTGAGCTAGCTATGGTATCCAAATGGATTGCACATGTTCTCTTAGCTAAGTTACGAAACTTCTACAAACAACTAGGTATCTACCTCTCCTTCCCTTTAGTAAGCACCTAAGGGGAGTGTGTCCTTATTTTACCCATTTCAAACCCTTTCAACCAATAAAGCTTTACTAATTTAAAACTGATGGGATGAAAAGTTAAACTTAAACTCCTGCTGTGAGAGAAATTACTTCTCTAGAAGACTAACTCTTTAAAACCAAATACAGCCTATGGCATTTACTGTATTGTCTCAATGACAAGTTGAAGTATTTTGGCCACATCATGAGAAGACAGGAAAGCTTGGGGAAGATCATGATGCTTGGGAAAATGGAAGGGAAAAAGAAGAGAGGATGACCAAGGGTGAGATGGATGGATGGTATCCTTGAAGTGACTGACTTGACCTTGAAGGAACTGGGGGCGGCAACGGCCGACAGGGAGCTCTGGCGTGGACTGGTCTATGAGGTCACGAAGAGTAGAAAACGACTAAACGAGTGAGATGACGACAAAGGTGACAGAAGTCTAGGAGCTGAACTTTATAATTATATTTTACCTTCCTAGGCATTTGAGAGTGCTTTGATAATTTTTGATAATTTTTATTTCCATCAAGAACTGACTTCGGATTATTTTAATGGGTTATTTATACGATTATGTTTTATTTATTGTTGTAAACCACCTTGAGTCCTTGGAGAAAGGCAATATAGAAATGGCCAAATAAATAAATAATAGGTGTTCCATTATTTGAACTAGTGTTAGAGCAGGGGTCCCCAAACTAAGGCCCAGGGGCCGGATGCAGCCCTCCGAGGTCATTTGCCTGGCCCCCGCCCTCAGTTTTATAATATAATATATTGTATATACATATAATATTGATAATAATATTATAATGTAATACAATATAACACTAATAATAATACCATATAATAATATTAATTATATATTCTATATTACATATAATATTACTAATAATATTACAGTATAGTTCAATATAGTAATATATAATGCTAATATTGTGCTATGCTAATAATATAATATATTGTATGTACATATAATTTGTAAGCCACTCTGAGTCCCCTTTGGGGTGAGAAGGGTGTGATACAAATGTAGTAAATAAATGCAGTAAATAAATAAATAATAAATAAATACATTTTAGACTTAGGCTCACCCAAAGTCTGAAATGACTTGAAGGCACACAACAACAACAACAACAACAACAACAACAACAACAACAACAGCAATCCTAATTAACTTGACTATCTCATTGGCCAGAAGCAGGACCACACTTCCCATTGAAATCCTGATAAATGTATGTTGGTTAAAATTGTTTTTATTTTTAAGTATTGTATTGTTCTTTCATTGTTCTTGTTGTTGTTGTTGTTTTTGTTTTTGCACTACAAATAAGACATGTGCAGTGTGCATCGGAATTTGTTTGTATTTTTTTTTCAAATGATAATCCGGCCCCTCAACAGTCTGAAGGATTGTGGACCCGCCCTCGGTTTAAAAAGTTTGAGGACCCCTGTGTTAGAGGAACACTTTCTGAATAGGCATGTGCGATCCAGAAAAAAATAGTTCTAAACTCTCTTTGAAAGTAGGGGGCGCTGGTGCTTCGTTCATAAAGTCATTTCCGAATTTTGAAGCAAAAAGTTCAAAACTTTCCAAAACTTCCGAATCTTTGTATATACCTCATTAATGGTGGTTGCACATGAAGGAAAACATTATTGTCAATGGGGAAACTTGAGGCGCTTTTCTCCCCCTCATTGGTGAGCTATCCTAATAAAAACTTGTTACAGTGGTAGAACACATTTACTACTGTTAGCTCACCAAATCTAAGAATGTTTGACTTATCCTCAGATTTTTGGAAAATTTTCAAAGTTTTTATAAAAAATATTTCTAATAATAACAAAAATCTGTTCCTGGTTTGAAAGTGTTATTTCCTGTTTCATTGGGTTGTCTTTACTTTGAAAGCCATAGTTCTACTTCAGAAACGTTGTTTTTGTGACTGAAACTTTATTAAATTGGTGGAGAGAGTCTCAACAAAAATATAATGTGCTATTTTTTTATAGGATGATGTCCCTTTTGCAAAGACAAAGTTTTGGCCATGTAATAAAGTTTTGCCATGTTTTTATGACAGAACCAATTAGGAAATGATATTTATTAACCAGGAACAGAAATCATAGCACACTATCTAATCACTCCTGACAGATGGCCATCAGCCACTGAATAAGGAAATCTGATCCTGGTTTGAAAGTGTTATTTCCTGGTTCATTGGGTTTTCTGGGGCTGAGATTGTGTGACTTGCCCAAGATCACCCAGTGGGTTTCCATGGCTGAGTGGGGAATCAAGTCACAATCGTAGTCCAACTTTCAAACCAGTACACAACACCATGCTGTCTCAAAACAGCCCGGTGCTAGCCAGGAGGGAAAACGCTCAGGGCTTGGTTTCTATGGGGCTGTTAAGCCCGATGCTAGCCAGGAGAGAAAACGCTCACAGCTTGGTTTCTATGGGGCTGTTAAGCCTGATGCTAGCCAGAAGAGAAAACACTCTTCCATTTCTGCCAAGACTCTACTGTATTATAACAATCATCACTGATTGGGCAAGGAGGCAAGCCCAGGCTAGGCTGCTCTTCCCTGCAAACAAAGTTTGGTTGAATTAAAAACGCTTTCTCATATATCCAAAGGTATTTCGAGTCCATTAAATAAATGTGCTCCAACACTTCGAATTGGAAGGTTAATTCCAAAGCGCCAAATTACCTCGGAACCCCGTTCGGAACCCAAAATAGATCCAATTTTATTACAAGATACAATGATTCCAAGGAAATTGCACGTGCCTACTTCTTAATGTGAACAAAAATACTTAAGAAATAGGTTAGTTCTCCTTCTGAAATCTAATATTCCAAGGGTTACATGAAGACCCTCCCACATCAAAGTGAAGACTTCTGGAAGATTCCAAAAAGTGTGAGTCAACTTGTTGAAAAGGTGTGTGATCCTACACATTAATAAAAATGTGGATTTCATTTAAATGGAAGGGACCCTTCTCCCCTGTTTCAATGGGAGGGATAATCTAGTTTACAATATGCAACATGGGTGGAATATTAACACACACAGGATTGGATCCACACCAACTTACAGTGCTATTGCCATAATAAAATATGAATTTTGTTGTTTCTGGTCCATTTTTTCTATGTTTCAGATGCTAAATGTTTAAATGGGATAGAATAAGAGAAAATCCAATCTTTGTTTAAAAAAATATAAAGGAGTAAATTCAGGTCTACAAAAGTAATGGGGCAGGGAAAGACAGTGGGTAATGAAATTAAATTTGTTTAACTGAATGGAAGAACTTTTGTAGTAAAATGTTACTCAAGAAATAAACTTTCATAGTAATTGTTTTGTCCTTAGATAATACTGTAACCTGTCATCAAGTGATCATGATAAATTATGGGGAAAAAACTTTGTTTCAAAGCAGAAATGAGATTGATTGAGTGTAGATATTAGGGTTGTCCAAAAATTTGTTATGATTCTTATATCGGAATTATTTCGGATTGTTCTCGCTTTTTGAATCGAGTTCCGAGACGTTGTCCCTGGGTGCAACTGGCAATGTAATTTGAACCATCGTTGGCCCATTCTCTAATTGTATCTTAATGTTTCATTAATTCCCCCCCCCCCCAATTTTTTTTAATATATTTTTTGTTTCTGCAACCTACCTTGAATGGGAGCCTAGCGCAGCCTAAAATGGCTGCCGCTCCCAGGCAAATCAGACGCTTCCACGATGGATGGAAAGGTGGGGGCTAGCGTCCTCTGCGTCCACGTGGAAGATCTCCATAAAAGCCCCCTCCATAGCACTGGCGAGCCATTCTTGGGTGGGTTTCCGAGCAGAGAGGGTGGTGCGCTGCACAAGCAAACAAGCCGCCTGCATTGAGGGAGAGAGGGTGAAGTTCTGGCTGTAGAAAGACAGAAGGGTTTAGGTCTGGTAAGGGTTTGGGCTTTTGTTGCTGGTTCGAGATTGTGTATATTTTTTGAATAATAAATATTGCATTGGCTTGGGGCTGGCAAAGGGTCCTTGCTTGAAAAGAGGCATTAGGCAATTTATAGTTTCCAAAGGACGTGGGCACTCCTGCCAAGGCATTGCTTTCCTCACGCTCCGTTTCTAATCCGAAGCCCTCAGGCTGAGTTTTATTTCTGCAATCACAAGGTCAGCCATTGATTTGATTCAATAGAGGGTCCACAGCAATTTATAGTTTCCAAAGGACGCGGGCACTCCTGCCAAGGCATTGCTTCCCTCACGCTCCGTTTCTAATCCCAAGCCTTGGGCTGAGTTTTATTTCTGCAATCACAAAGTCAGACATTGATTTGATTCAATAGAGGGTCCAAGGAAATTTATAGTTTCCAAAGGACAGTGGCATTGCTTGGCGTGTGCTGCGTTTCTAATCCAAAGTCTACACAAGTAGAAGAGGGACTTTAACAGTGATAAGAACCCAATTGAACAGGAAATAAGACTTTATAACCAGGAACAGGTTTCTTCAAATATTGAAAAATAGTGTATTATAAAAAGTTATGAAAATTTGCCAAAAATCATAGGAGACAGGAAACGTTCTGCAATTTGTTGAGCAAAGAGTGTTGAATGTGATCTCCCACTGTACCAAATTTGATGAGGATAGCTCAAGAAATGAGGGTGAGAGAGCCCTGTAAAAGTCCCCCCCCCCGGTTTCCTTTTTTTTTTTGGTGATTGCGCATGCGCGTCCGCCATTTTAGAAACATTAAGAATCATTACAAATTTTTGGAAATATCTGAAATTTTTGGGTGAAAAATTCGGAAATACTTTCTATATCGAAGCGCCGGCACCCCCTACTTTAGAAACGAGAATTGAAACATTTTTTCCATTGATCGGACAAGCCTAGTAGATATGTAGGTCTCCTTCTTTGGGTCAATCCTGATTGTACATCAAACAGGTGGCTCCAAAAATAGCATCCATGCATTTCTTTCCCTTCTACAATGTCCCATAGATTTTACTTTTTCACTAACATTACATTTATCATCTATCCATCCACCAGCTAGTGGCAGGCAGGGATGCTGAATGTGACCAAGAAAATGCAAATTATTGTGGGAACAAATGACAAGCAAAGTTAAATTAGGTGTTACAGAGACCTAGAATAGATGGATGCCTACCATTTAGGCTGGTATCATTTCTTTATTTGCTATAAATAAATATATTTGATTTCACTGCTACAACAAACAACTGGCAAAAAGAAAATATCAGTTCCAACATATTCAAACAAATATGAAAATCCAATGCTACAACAAAAGCCACACCAGAAGCTTAGCATTCTCAGAATCTGAGTCATAACTCACTACCTCATCAGACGGGCTGATTTGCCTTTCGTAAACTGCTTCACCTCCCTTTTTGGCATGCAGTCCTTCACACAATGTAAAGGGAGGGGAAGGCAGTGCATGGTGCCACCCTGTCAACACGGGAGCATTCCCGTGTTGCATTCCATTCAGTGAGGGAAAGCTGGGAGGCTACGCTTTCCCACATGGGATGAGGAGGAAAGTAAGGCAAGCAACACAGGGTGTGGAGTGGCAGTTTTTCCACACACCCTGCTAGAAGCTCATGGATTCGGTTCGATGTGGGATGAATCCATGGGCCTTTCAGTTAAGATACTCAATTACACATTTCTTAATCACTTCCATATGACCTCTAGAGCAGTGTTTCTCAAACTCTGCTACTCCAGATGTTTTGGACTTCAGCCTCCCACAATTCCTAACATCTGATAAACTGGCTGGGATTTCTGGGAGCTGAGGTCCATAACCCTGAAGGAGCAGAGTTTGATAAACACTGCTCTAGTGGTTCTCAACCTGTGGGTCCCCAGGTGTTTTGACTTACAATTTCCAGAAATCCCAGCCAGTTTACCAGCTATTAGGATTCTGGAAGTTGAAGGCCAAAACATCTGGGGACCCAGAGGTTGAGAACCACCTAGTGCACCTGAATGCCAGCAAAGAACAAGGAACAAACCAAGGGCCCTGCACACATTTCTAGTAACATAATGTCTAGTATACTGTATAGTCTGTTTCTTTATCAAACACACCGTATATATACTCATATATAAGTCTAGAAAGGTTACTAAAAAATCAGTCCCCAAAATCTGAATCAACTTATCCACAGGTCAATGAAAAGTGGTACCTTAACTCTTATCAAAAAAGGAACCATTTCCTTCTCTGAGTAGAGTGGTGAAAGACTAGTCCTTAGTCTGACTTGGGAGAACCTAAAAGAAGTACAAAGCAGCTTTACTCTTTCTGCCATGGGGCCACTTTTGCCCTTTTTGGATGCTTCAATGGGGAAATGGTGTGAGCAGCTAGGGATGGCTGGTGCCCTGACATGGCCATAGTGCTTGCTCCCATCTCTGCAGAATGACCTTCATTTTATCCGTGGTTCATATCAACATTTATAATGTTGGCCCCCAAACCTGCCCCGACTTATACAGTGAGTTGAAGTATATATGAGTATATATGGTAGTTTGCATATGCCCTGTTCCTTTTCCTGAAACTTGCTGGCTGAGCTTTGGCAAATCGCACACTTTCAGTCTAAGCAAAGGCAATGGCAAACCTCCCCTGAATAAATCTTGCCAAGAAAACCCTATAATAGGCTCAGCATAAGTCAGAATTTACTTGAAAGTACATACCAACAATGACAGAAACTGAAAAAGAGCTTTACACTTTGAGAACTGTCTGCTCATCTTCCTCCTAGCTCTTCTTCTGGCCTCTTGCCATTTTAAGACTAATTATTGGAACTGCTTCCCTCCTTACTTATTTTGTTCAACATGTTGATTTTGAAAAGCAACAACTTGTTATTTTTGTGCATTATTAGTCACTCTTCAGGGTTGCCAATTTTAATGCTGTTGAGTGGATAGACATTTGAATCATTCATCGCCTCAGGTTTGTGAATGGAATACAGAATTAATAAAAACAAGACAGCTAAAGAAGAGGAAGGTTTTTGTTTTTTTTACTTTTCCTTAACTAGAAGCACCTGACTACCAAAATGACTATGTCAGACTGAGATGTATTTTTAAGGAAAGCTCAGTATGAATATTACATCAAGTTGTCTCTTTGCCTGTTCTCGAAAGATCATCAAAGTGAATTTGGCTAAAAACTCACATAGAGACAGAAAGACATATCCATATTTCCCTGGAGAATTGAATTTCTCGTGCATATACTTGGAGAAGCAGCAAATCCTACCAAGAGGACAAAGGTTTATTCATATGTCTCAGCAACGAGTTCATCTGTGATGCACAAAGTTCACCAGCAATGTCTGAGGGTTTGGATGAAGGGAGTTCTATTTCTTCACTCATAAAAGGAAATTGCATTTAAGTATCCATATAGTTAATGACCTCCCTTTGACAAGGAGGAAGAAATTCATGATTTATGCTGTCTCCAGATCACAAACAATTCTCATAAGAAACTTCAGCTGGAAATACTAGTGTAAAAGTTGCACACTTTAGTCTCTGCTAATCCCACACATGGCAAGGTAATTCTATGGTATGGACTGGCTTATTCTCTGAATATCTGCCATAGGTCATTCACAATGAGGGGGATCTTCATTTATTTCATTTGTAAAAGAACAAATGAATAATTTCAAATGTTTCATCCTACCAGGCAAGATAATGAGAGTTTTGGAACATTGTCCAGATTTTTTTTTTACAGTTTGGGATTTTTTTTTTCTAATGGGAGCTCATGAAAAAAACACCTTGCTTTAAAAAGTACATTAAGCAGAAAATATCCTGTTTTCTCTATAAAACTGTTTTTCTGTGCAAAATCAAGACTTTTGCACAAAAACCCAAGGATTTTGTACAGATTATTTTTTCACAAAAGGTCCTAAGATTCAAAAGTCATCAAATTTTATTGCTGTTGATGGGCTGTGTCTTATGTCTTCCAAAGTGACCGAGCATTTGCTTGGTCACTTTGGAATCCAAATTCTGGAGGTATTTGAACTATATTTGGACTGTCTCACTGTAGTGTCTCAGAGACCCCCGAGTCATGACCCCGTCACCACTACGGAGCAGACCGAAGAAGAGATGGGGTTTCTGCCATTTCCGCTTGATTCCATTCCTTTCCAGATGTCCCCTGTTGACAGTTCTAGCCCACAGTTCATAAAAAAGGGCCTTGGCTCTCAGCCCAGTTCTCCAGAGAATGTTAGTTTTGACCGCAGATTGTTTAGGGAGGCTTCGCGCGTGGAAAAGCAGATTTCGAGAAGGAGCGCTCGTTTAGCAGAGAAAGCAAGCGTTAATTAAGCTGGTTCCCTTGAGAGTTTTCAGGGAGGACTGCATCTGGCAAAGTTGCTGTCTTTGGTCATTTTCCCTTGGGAAAGAGTTCAGACACCTGGCTGAGGAGGAGACCAAAGTCCCATAAAAGTTCTGGGCACCAAATAGATTTCGTGGTGTTCAACGTGTCAGTTGAGGAATTCACATCAACTCTACTTCTGCAGCGCGCTACTCTCGAGTAGACCGGCGTTGCATCTCATCTCCCTGTCAAGCTTGGACAGCGATTCAGCTTTACCACGACTAACTTTGCCTTGCCTTGCATGCTAGCCTCGGATTCGAGCCCTGGAACTCTTGACAGCTCCTGCCTTAATCCCCAAACAGCCTAAAGGTTTGAGTGTGTTTCGGTTATTGGATTTTAAACTTTGAACTCTAATACTGGACATCTCCTTTCATATTACTGGACTATATTTGACCTTTCCTGAAAGGTCTACTGCTGGACTATATACTCTGCTTATTTTTAGTTGTCTCCTTTATTTCCTTAATAAATATATTCGATTGTTTATTGGCCTTCGTGTCTGATTCCCAGTGCTCACGCTGCCCTGAGGTGTCACACACACTATAGTATATTTTATAAAGACTACAGGTAATACCAAGGATTTCTGCCTGAGATCTGAAGATCTGTCAGTTAAGACTGGAATATAGGACTAGGAGTCTGATCAACGCTTGGAACAATATTCTGATTCAATTTAATTCTGTTTCCTGTCTTCTTATGCTCTATTCTTTTTTTGATATTAAATTATGAAAAACACTATATGCTGATATTATTAGATGCATTATTATTCCACAGTATCCTGAGAATCCATGCAGACATCCAAGTCTTTAAAAATACCCAACAACCAAAACTATGAACAGACTTATCAGGTAGAAAGGTGGTCCATTTCCAAAAATACTGGCTTTCATTATTAGATGTGGGAGTTATTAGAAGGTGGGCTATAGATCCAATTTTTCATTTTTTAACTTTGATTTGCCACATTTCATTCCCTTCCTAGAGTGCCCTGTATGCATCTCTCAGCAGGACCTGCTTAATCTTTCATTATATACACGAACTATAGCAAATTAAACCTTGATATACTATAGACTCAAGAAGTGTATATTAAATATTTACCTTTGCTTTATTTTTATACATAAAATGCAATCTGCTCTAACAGCAATGGGCTAACAATTACTTCTGGGGAAGTTCTGCTGACATCATAAGAAAAAAGGATAAACGTGATTTGTGTTTTATATGTACACTTGTCACTATTTCTGAACACATTAGAGAAAAAAAGAAAACTTTCTGGAATCTTCCATTACAAAACTTAGCAGGGAAAAGTGATTTATTTTATCCCAGCAGACTTTCAATATTGTCAGAGTTCTGGTCTGTCATATGATGTTTTGTATTACTGCTGGTATTTAATGTGTTAGGATATTTAAACAGAAGTAGGTCACCTGAGGATATGAGGACAGCCTCACCTCCCTGTGTGCTTGATTGACAATATAATTAGCAGTCTTAATATTGTTTCAATGCCAGTCCTGTATCCTTCCTTTTCTGAGACAGAATAAAAATAAGGGCATTCAGCAACCTTCAGACTAAGGGTGTGTGTGCCCTGCTCAGTGCTGGCAATTGCCCAGAATAGTAGTCTACAGTCAATAGTAACAAAACATGGAGAAACCAGTCCCATGTCACACACAGGGTTCCAGCAGTAGAAGAAAAATGGTCCAGGCACAAACCAGAAAATGTTGCTATATTACTCCATGTGTTTATTTAATGTATATCCCATCCTTTATTTAGTATGGGACTCGAGGTTATCATAATCAAGGTCCAAAATGGCTAAATAATTATTAAAGGTACATGCCCAAATTCAAATATGCATAAAGCCGGGCAACATAAACTAGGGCCCTTCTATACATGGCTAAAAACCCAGAAGTAACTGGGTTAAAAAGAAGGTGAGAAAATACAGGTGAAATTGGGTTAACAGCTGAAAAGTATATGTTTAAAAAGTGCAGTTAAAATCCAATTCTGGTCAGAAAATATGCACTTTTATATATCCCTGTAGTCATCCCAACAAAACATGTATTTTCCTTCCCTTTCCCTTGTGTAGACTACTCCAGTGCACATGTGCCTTTTAAAAGCCCAAAATAGCTGATCGGGCTGTCAAAACTTGCAGCCACGGAGACACAGGTGGCTCAAGGGAAGCACAAGTGAAATGTAATTAGAACTCTCTGAAACTCTTTCTTTTAAACTTTATAATATTAAACAGAGCTTGAATTAACAAGAAAAGAGAGGTGAAGAGAGAGGTAAGAAATCTGCTTGTGTTTACATTAAGATATTTATTACATTACATTCAAATATTTGCATGTGCGCATATGAGGTCCAGAGCATAACGAAATGAATTTTAAAAAATTCTGCTGGATATCTCCCGTCTGCCCTTCATCTTTATCCGATGCAAAGGAAGATGTTAAGACTGCGGGGAACCATTTCCCAGGACTGACAAGTCTGTGTGTGGACCTATCAGGTCCCAGGATTTTGCCACAGATTTAAAACACACATTTTGACACTGTCTGGAAGCGCCCTTGGCAACAAAGGGAGAGTTGGAACTAGTACTTTGCAGCAATGGAATGGCCTTGCCTGAGCAGATTTATAACCAGCTATAGATCAACCCAGCTGGCATAATGAGCACAGTGTTGTCCTTTTAAAGCTGATCAGCTTATTGCACAACAAGCAGGTTTCAGACCAGGGAAAAACTGTACAGGTCAAATTCTTCATCTGACTGAGCATATCGAGGAAGGCTATGAGAAAGGCTGCATTACAGGAACAGTTTTTGTGGACCTTACGGCAGCCTATGACACAGTGCAACATAGAAAAATGCTGCATAAAGTCTACCATATCACCCAGAACTTTGACTTTAAAAAACTGTCCAGACCCTCCTGGAAAACCGCAGCTTCTATGTGGAGTTTCAGGGCCGGAAAAGCAGATGGAGGAGGCAAAAGAATGGTTTACCCCAAGGCAGCGTTCTTGCATCGACCTTATTTAACATCTTCACGAACGATCAGCCACAACCACCACTCACAAAGAGCTTTATATATGCTGATGACCTTGGCCTTACAACACAAGCGAAAGATTTTGAAAAAGTTGAAAACCAACTCACTAATGCCTTGAAAGACCTCTCCAGCTACTACAAAGAGAACCACCTGAAGCCCAACCCTGCCAGGACACAAGTGTGTGCTTTCCACCTACGTAACCTTGAAGCCAACAGGAAACTGAAAGTTACTTGGGAAGGCCAAGAGCTCGAACACTGTTTCCATCCTAAATATCTTGGTGTCACCTTAGATCGAACACTAACATATAGGAAACACTGCACGAACACCAAGCACAAAGTAGCTGCAAGCAACAACATCCTGCGGAAACTGACTGGCAGCTCATGGGGTGCAGACCCACAAGTAATAAGAACATCAGCCCTGGCCTTGTCTTTCTCAACTGCTGAGTACGCCTGTCCTGTCTGGCAAAAGTCTGCCCATGCGAAGCAAGTGGACATAGCACTAAAAGAAACATGCAGAATAATCACAGGATGCCTTAAACCTACACCTGTTGATAAACTCTACAAGTTAGCTGGCATTGCCCCTCCTGACATGCGACAGGAAGTTGCTGCTAACTGTGAGAGAAATAAGGTTGAACATTGTGAAAGCCACCCACTGCATGACTATCAGCCTCCTCCCAGTAGACTCAAATCAAGGAAGGGCTTCATGAGAACAACCACTCCTCTTGATGTTCCTCCAGCAGCAGCAAGGGTGTCCCTCTGGGCAGCTAAACCTGGCAATTCTAACTGGATGGCCCCCCCAAGAGGGTCTTCCTCCAGGGGCAAACCAGGAATGGGCAACTTGGAAGTCCCTGAACAGACTCAGAAGTGGAGTGGGCAGATCTAAAGACAACTTGGCAAGGTGGCACTACCTGGAGTAACCCTCCACAGAGCAGAACAAACAACTCCGCATATGTATGCTTGCCCACAATGTCCTGCACGGAGGAGGAGTTGTTTAAAGCTACGGACAATGCGGTTGCTGTTGCCCGTTTCTGGTCTAAAACTATTTAGTTGTTTGTGATTTCCTCTATTTTTTTCTCTCATCATTTTTAAATGTATTTCTTATGCAATGCTTTTGACACGAAATAAATAAAGCTGATCAGTGTATCACCTGTTTTTATGTGACCGTTGTTTTAAACTATAACATTCCATAGGATGAAGACCCTCTGTATGTTCCCCATAAACTCAGGAATTTCCTGGGATGGTTTCATTTCTATCAGTCATCCTCCTCTGGCCCTACCAGGAGCTCCTTATCTCATTTATATCCTCATATGAGGAGGCATCCTCCAGGTTTGTTTGTGTGTGTGCATGTATACGCATGTGTACATGAATGTATCTGTTTATGTCTAGCTATACATTTCCACTGTGACCTAGTTAAATAAGTTTGTAATTGATAAATCATATCTCTATTCACTGAGAGATCAATTCAGTTCAATGTGCACACATTTTTATGTGGGGTGTAAATCTTTACTCATTTCTTTCATGCATGCAAAGGCAAACAAATTTCAACATTTCTCCCCCACTGGGCAACATTGGGAGAACTTTTTAAATGAGTTTTTAACCTCACAACTTTTCAAGAAAAATGGCCAATAATAGAAGCTGTTTGTGCAAAAAGTTTTTTTTACACAGAAAATGTGTATTTTCTGCTTTCTATCCAAAAGTTCTGAGGGTTTTTCCTCAATAAAACCCTGAAATAGAAAAAAAATTAAAAGTGAGGAGTGTGTGTCCCCATGTGCCTTTTCTTGTAGAAAATGAGAAAATTAAATAACATTCTTCACATTCCTAGAGAGCCTAGAGTGTGATGCAGTAGCTTAAACTTTTTTTGCCTCCCCTTCCCCAGTAAGGTTTTCTACACATAAATAATTCATTTTTATTTCAACCTGTTTTGAATATATCCAGTAGAAGTGTGAAATTTTTCTGTTAGAAATGAAATACTAATGCCCCCTAATTTTGTAAATATTTTTGAATTTTTTTCATTGATAGCACAATCCTAATATCCACTAGGGATGTGCTATTGATAAAAAATTATTCAAAACACATTAGAAAATTGGGGGGCACTGGTGTTTTGTTTTTAAAGTGTTTCTAAAGTGCCATTAGTAAAAAAAATGTTAGTATAATAAGAGTAATAAAATTTCATTACTTTTTCGTTATAGTAATTGCACATGTGGGGAAACTTCAGGAGCTCCTTTCTTCTTCATTACAGCGATTAGGGTGAAACTTGCCCTATTCTTCTTCTTATTATTTTTTTTTCGTGTCAGGAGCAACCGGAGTTGCTTCTGGAGTGAGAGAATTGGCCGTCTGCAAGGACGTTGCCCAGGGGATGCCCGGATGTTTTGATGTTTTTACCATCCTTGTGGGAGGCTTCTCTCATGTCCCCGCATGGAGCTGGAGCTGATAGAGGGAGCTCATCCACGCTCTCCCCGGGTGGGATTCGAACCTGGCAGCTTTCAGGTCAGCAACCCAACCTTCAAGTCACTTAGTCCACTACGCCATCTGGGGGCTCCCCCTATTCTTATTGGGACTTTCTGATGCTGAGCAGAATTCTGGGAAATGTAATTTAGGGCAGGATCTTTTGAATTATCTGGCATAGAACACCTCGCCTTCCTAAACTATATTTTTAGTTTAATAGAGAAACCAGAATTTCTCAGTCTCTTTCCCAGTGAACTCTGTTTTCTCTCTGTTGCATCCCTCTTCTAATGGTGAGAAGTCATTATTTTAAAGAGGAATGGCAGCCTTTTTGACTTTGCTTTGCTTACTTGCACTGAAAATAAAACTTACTTTGGGAGGCTTCTGAGGTTTACAAAATTAAAACAAAAAGTATTAGGTAAGCAGGCATGTAGCCGGTGGGGGGGGGGGCTTGAGGGGCTTCAGCCCCCCCCCCCGAAATTCTCAGGGTGGTCCGCGAAAAAGCCTTACATTTATTATTTAAACTGTTGTGTTTATTCATATCATGATCTGATCACCATGCTCAATATATCCCATATGCATGCAGGTATTGGGATAATGATACAAAGGGTTTGCTAGGGTAGATCCCTCCTCACCCAGACTCAGCCCCCCCCCCCGAACCAAAAATCCCAGCCCCTCCCGAATCAAAATCCTGGCTACGGGCCTGTGGGTAAGTTTTGATTCTTATGTTTTTGGCATGGGCCACACCCACATGTCAGATATTGTGCGATAAATATTAATTTAATGAATTTGATAGGACTTATGATGATTAACGATAATTCTGTACAGCCATAATATCCATCCAGATATTCATCCCATTCCTGTGCTTGGGCAATCTTGCATTTCTCATAGAACGAATAATCAGGAAAAGGGCCCAGATAAAAAGGGTTAGGTTGAAAACTTTACACGCTTCTGAGTGTATGCCCTATACTTAGTTTTCATATATCCTTTATGTCTTTCGAGAGTTCTGCATCTGTTGCAAAATTGCTCTGTAAAGAAAACACCCTTGAACTTGCTGAGGCCAGGTGTTAAATTATTGGGAACATAAAATAAACATCACTTCAGATCTGTTTGTTCCATGGTATCTTATCACCAAAGATTACTCAGCCTATCAGAGTTATTTTCACACAGCTTTCATGCTGAATGCTAATAAAGGTATTAAGGACAAGGTTATTAGCTAGTTCTATGTACATTTGTTTTTATAGCCAAGGAACACCTGGCTTTGTCCTGTAGTTTTGTCAAATGGCAGAAAGTGTAAAGCATTACACAGGTAGTACTGTGGTCAGTTCTGACCCCCATGGGTCCATCTATCCTATAGAATTAATGCAGTTTGACATCCGTTTGGCTACCATGGCTCAATGCTATGGAATCCTGTGATTTGCAGTTTAGAGAGGCACCAGCACTCTTTGGCAGAGAAAACTAAAGACCTTGTAAAAATGCAATCCTTCTTCTAAAAATGTAGATGCACCCCTGTCTCAAAAAGCATGTTGTACAGTTGAAAACTCTAAAGGGTAGCAAACACTACCATCAGCAGAAGATAAAGCAGAGACAAAATTCCTTATAACATTTTTTTGTAATAAAATTTGGGAGGAATGCTCTGAAAATACTTAATCAATTTTCCCTTGGGATTCTCAAAAAAGGAAAGGAAAAGAAAGGAGGAGGAGGAGGAGGAGTGGAAAGAGCTTAATAACTTCCACTTCTTAGCATTTTTACTTGGTTTGATATATTTTACCTACCATATGGTTCTAGTTTATTTTGGTCTTACCTCTGATCCTTCCCTTTATGTCATCTAGTGAAATTTATTAACTTCAGATTTAAGTAAATAAAAGAAAATAGAGAAAGTCCTCATGCCCATTGATTCTGCACCCACAGATTCAATCCATGGCTTTAAAGTATTGGAAATACCACCCCTGCCCCCCCCCCAAAGGCCCTGATTATACCATTGCATCATGCAATATGTACCCTCTGATTTTATCAGGGCCACTAAGTTTGTATGACCATTATCATGTAATTCATGAATATTTTAATCCCATCTTTTTCATATTATTTGAACCATGCTATACGCTATTGACAGCATCTGCTGGCAGACTATCGCTGTGTTTCCTTGAATGACCTTTATGATTAGGATGTTAAAGAGGCTTGTTTCAACAAAAGTATGACCCAACCAATTAACAAACCTAAGGGGAATGTTAATTAAATGCTAAACAAAAGAGAGAATGCTGCAGCTGAACTCATGGTTATCTGTTTGTGCAGGTGAAAAGCAAGCAACATGAAGAAAAGCAGTAATTTAGATGTGTAGAGCTTAAAATAGTACTTTAGGGAATAAATAACTCAGGTGGAGTTTGTATTGCTATCATCGCCCACCACTTTGCTCCACACATCTGAGAAAGTAGATTGGGCTATGAAAACTCATAGCACCAACTTTGTTCTCTTAGGTAGTCTCTAAGGTGTTACAAGAGCCCTTTGTATATCATCACCATCATGAAAAATACACTAAGGATTGTGTACACTGGCCTCAAACCCTACATCATATCATAAGTCACTCTTTGAATGTCCAAACACTATTAACTCGTTTTTATCCCACATTACAAGACACTGGGGAATGTTCCAGTGTTTCAATGAAACTGCAATGTAGCCCCATACTTTGTGGTGAGTGTGGATAGATGGACCGGCTCTAAACTGAATCACCCCTTTTTTCTCTGTGGCCACATGGGCTGATGTTACCCTGTTTCCCTGAAAATAAGACATCCCCAGAAAATAAGACCTAGTAGAGGTTTTGCTGAATTGCTAAATATAAGGCCTCCCCCGAAAGTAAGACCTAGCAAAGTTTTTGTTTGGAAGCATGCCCAACGAACAGAACACCAGAGCATGCAGGATCGGTAAATGTGTACCATAGAGTGTTATACATGAAAATAATGGTGGTAACAAGAAATTCTTGATTGGATTCACAGTTTGTCTGGTCATGCTGGTTTATGATGACAACTACTTACAGTATATAATAAATGTTCATTTTTTGTTCAACAATAAATGTGAATTCTTCTTCATGGAAAAATAAGACACCCCCTGAAAATAAGACCTAGAGCATCTTTGGGAGCAAAAATTAATATAAGACACTGTCTTATTTTCGGGAAAACACGGTAGCAAAGGCACCCAGTGATGGCCAGGGATTCTCCAGAGCTCTGTGGTAGTCAAACAGCAGCAATAGAAATATCTAAAATAAGGTTTGCCAAAGCAACTTCATCCCACTGAACAGTCTATACTTTGCACCGCTGCCATTGTGGGATAAAGATAGATAGAGTCACTGCTCCCAGAGCCATTCTGGAATATTGCTACTCCAAATCAGCCTCAAATTAAGTGGCACATTTAGCTGTACCCAGTGTAGGCTAGGCATACATAGAGCAAAATGAACTTCTCTGAAGTCTAGTTCAGAAAACATCATATAAAAAACAAGAGGTGAGTGGGCATCTTCCCCCCTCCCCTCCCACTGTAAATGAAATCAGAGGGGAGTGGAGGTGAAATTCTACATCATACTAGTAGAGCATGACCCTTTCCACCAACTAGCTGAAGTTCAAGAATGTAATGGATGTTGTCTTCTCCCAACTGCTTTCTTCTGAATCTCATTTTCTCCAACTGTGAGGATATGTTTTAGTACAAAAAGGTGCCTTCCATGGGAGGGAACATTGTGCAAGGGGGTACTGGCTACCTCTTTCTCCCCCAAGTAATGCCAGGTTACACCAATACATGTCATCAACAGGAGTCTGACAGATCCCTCTCCTTCTCAGCTTCCCCATCCTGAATACAGTAGGGTACACTGATGGGTGAGTTGGGGAACATATGTGTGTGAAATAGGAAATCATCCTGACTTGCCACTTTTCTTCTGTAAGTGCTTCTGCCTTGGAGACGAGTTAGGGTCATGTCAAGGTAGTAGTAAGGGCTTTGGATCTTCTCAATGTTAGAATCAAATGCTTGGGGGGGGGGGAAACCCAAGCATTTTGGAGTGAATTAGATGTGAGTTCACCCAGGCCATCTTATAAGGATATTGGGCAGGGAGAAATATTATAAAAGAATGATCTCTTCCAAGAATCAGACACTGTGTCTTTGCTAAATTACCACTCCATTGTTCTTCATCTCAAGGCCTTTTGCCTAGGCCCAATCCACAATATCAAAGAATTAACAGTTTTTGCTCCTAATCCTTACTTTTCTCAGTGCTACCTCCCTCTATGACAACAGATGAGTAAACAACAATGACAAAAGGGAAACCTCAAGACTGGGAGGCCATAGGGATTGGCAATGGGCCTCTTACTGGATCATGGGCTCTCACATATATCCTATGATCTAACCAAAACTTCACTGTAGCCCCACTAAAAATTCCAGCTGTGGGCCACGTGAGATGAATTCTCAGAAGTCAAAGGGGTGCCTAAATATGATTGGTGGGGAGAGCTCTAGATATCCTGCCCTATTGCCTTATTCCCTGAGTAAGAAGATGAGAACAATACAGTGGTCGTTCCCAACCACCAACCACCTGTTACATCATGATATAACTTTGCTGCCACCAATCTAAATGTATTGGTTCATGACCACACCATTCACTCTTCCCTGTCCCGCTGGCCCACCGACCACTGAAGTCAGTTCACAGAGCCACTCAAAAAGGAAGGGAAACTCCAACTTAAAGGGTGATGGCTGTTATGCAGACAGGCCCCCTTCTTATATTGAGGCACAGAAAGACACACTGAATACCTGTGGTGAAGTATGAACAGATTTGTGAAGTTTATTTGAACTAGAACAAGAAGATTGCTCAGATATTAGGAGAGGTTCAGACATATAATGGTTTCAGAAGATTATCAAGCTGTTTCCTTAAAAAAAAATGGTTCCTTAACTTGTCTTCTACAGAATTATATTCACTCACAGGAGAACTAATCAGGCTTTTCAAAACCCCTCAGTCCTCCCTTCCAGAGGTTCTTAATATAAGCTTCCTTGTCCCTTAGAGGCTCTCTAAAATGTAGTCCTTCTCCCTGAAGGCTGTTTTTATGTATTCTCCTCACATAGGTTTCCCCTTCTTTCCCCTCCAAACACTTCCTTTACCCCCTCCAGACTCCTCTCCCTGGTGCCCTCTACCTCCAGTAGCTAGGCAACACCCACTAACTCCCCACCACCACCACCACCACCAATCAGGCAGGCACCACTACCATATAAAGAGTGGGCTGTTCCCTCCTCCTTTAGTTTAAATTAGGCCTTTTCTCCCAGGGCCTAATACACTATATGCTAGCCTGGCAAGGTAGGCCCATTCCATTACAATCAACATTTCCAATATGAGAGAAAGCTGCTCATTTTGCATAATTTATATAGGCAGCAAGGTTTGATTTCCCTCACCGTGGAGAATTTGGATTGATTTCACTGTTTATTTTAGGTTTGCATGCTTGTAGATAGATCATAAAGAGGCAATCAAGAAAGTTCATCTGGCACAAAGAGAAAATGGAGAAAAAAGAAAATGGAATAAGGGGGTGATTCTAAAACATGCTTTCAGCTGCAAGAAAATTGAACTCAGTATTGTGTTTATCTTAATAGTCTTGGCCTAAGATTTTAAAACATCTCTCTAAACGAAGAGGGGTGGGGGACAGGATGGATCTTCATGTTTTGATTAGTAGAAGCAATATGATTTAAAAGTAAATGTCAGTGCAAATCTCTGACTTGGGTGATTTTATTTTATTTTTTATTTTGTGTCAAAAGCATTGCATAATAAATAAGTTTAAAATAAAGGAATCACAAACAGCTAAATAGTTTTGGACCAAAAGCGGGCAAAAGCAATCGCATTGTCTGTAGCTTTAAACAACTCCTCCTTCGTGCATGAGGCAGGGCATTGTGGGCAAGCATAGATATGAGGAGTTGTTTGTTCAGCTCCACAGTCACACAAGGTGGAGGATTCCTCCAGGTAGTGCCATCTTACCAGGTTGTCTTTTGATCTGCCCACTCCGCTTCTCAGTGTGTTTAGGGACTTCCAATTGCCCATTCTTGGGTGATGAAGGGAAGCCATGCTGACTTGACATCTGCTTTTCTTTGGCCAAATATTATTTATATGAGAGTGTGTTCATGTCCTCATTACAAAGTATCTTACTGTACCCACCCACTACCTTTCTAGTTGAAGAGGTTCATTACAGGGCTAATTTCTTTTAGCTACAGTTTTTGCCACTGTTGGCACAGGCAGGTCCCTGCCATGCAAATGGAGTGCCACCATCCAATTACACAGTCACAGCATCCTGGGGAACCAAGAGATTTGCATGTTAGCATATACTCTAATATTTCACAGATTAAAACCGGGATGTGTGTGGCCAAGCAATATCAAAACATTGTCAAGTTGGCACAGGTTGTTCCTGAGAACACGAAATCTAAATGCTTCCTTTTGCCTTGCCTTCCTTTTGCATTAGCTTCCTTTTTCCTGGGCTTACTGAGAAGAGCAAGATTTCATCCTGTGATGACTCATGGGCCTTGTAGTCCTGCTCAGGACATTGTAATTCCTGATGAAGATGAAAACTTGGGTTTTTTACCTTCCCAGTCTGAACTGGATTCCTCTCAGCCAGATCTTTCCCAGGCAGATCTGGGAACCTTGCACCTGCAAGAAAGTTGTCTCCCAGAAGTATGTCAAACAAGCCCAGAGCCTACTTCTCCCGTATTCTTGCGCCGGGAGTTTTGTAAACAACAGAGAAGTTTAGATTCAGCTTCGCGCAGGAGTGCGAGGATTGCAGCTAAGAATGTGGCCAATTAAGACTGCTTCTCGTGAGAATCTTTGGGGAGTCTCACATCTGGTCTCAGAGTTAGCTTTCGGTTCTGATTCCCAGAGAACTGCTTCGGCGGGAAGCTAGACTCTATTTAGGTGTTTTACCCGCGTAGTAACTTCGCGGAGTCAATTCGTCAGCCTACGGAGCGAGTTGTGTCTGGACAGCGCGCTCCGGTTCAAGCCTCGCTCCTGCTCAAGCCTTGCCTTGCTATCCAGCCTTCGCCTTGCTTCCCAGCCTTTGTTTATCTACGGACTTTGCCTTGTTTCCCAGGATCAATCCTTGCCTTGTTCCACGGATTTATCAAGTTATTCCACGGACCTTGTTCTTGTTCTTAGTTACCTTGTTCCACGTTCAAGCCTTGTTTCAAGTATCAAGTTATTTCCTAGCCTCGCTCAAGTTTCATGGACTAAAGGACCTTGTCATCTCCCCTCACTTTGCTTGGCAAAGTGAGTGTTTCGGTTATTGGATTACAACTTTGGACCTTAATATTTCTTATTGGACATTGCTTTTTTGGACTAACTCTGACCTTTCCTGAAAGGTCTAATTCTGGACTATTTTCTACACTTGTTTTTATTAACTTTATATATTCCTACAATAAAGATATTAGATAGATTCTGGCCTCTGTGTATGGTTATTGGTGCTCTGCAGCCTGGGTCGTGACAGTTTGACTCCGCCACCCTAAGCACCAATTAACCTCGGTCAGAATGTCTACCGGAACCGTACCTGGGCCGAGCGGCCAGCCGATTACCTACACCATCGACAAGGAAGAGGTGGACCGAATCCGTGATAAGCTCAATGCACAGGACGGAGAAATAAGGGGTTTGAAGGAACGCGGAGTTCGTCTTCCGGCCATGGCGTTGCCAACCAAGTTTACTGGAGAAGCTTCTAAGGTTCATGTCTTCCGTCGCCAATGTCAAGCTTATCTGGAGGCCCGTGCTGCCGAGTTTCCCCAAGAAGACATCAAAGTGGCATGGGTTTACAGTCTTCTAGACGGGCCAGCGGCCAGCTGGGCGACGGCACTGTTCGACCAAGCCTCTCCACACCTAAGATCAGCGCAACACTTCTTGGACCACCTCAAGGAGACTTGGGGAATCGAGGACAATTTGGAGGCAGCCGGTCACAAACTCCGTCGCCTTTTCCAAGGAGACAGACCTATGTCTCAGTATATAGCCGAGTTCCGAGTGCTGGCCCACAACACCGGCTGGAACGATGTAGCCCTCAGGGGACAATTCCGGGAGGGTCTCAACATTGAAATGCTGGAAGAAATCTCCAAGGTGGATCCTCCCCAGACCCTCGAGGCACTCATTGATCAATGTTTACGGGCTGAAGTCATGATTGCCAACAGGAAACAGTGGGTTCGAGGCCAGGGCAGTAGAGCCGGGGCAAAACCCCCCGCTCCCGCCAGCGTTCAGCCACGTCCGGTGTGGAGACCCCCACCGCCAACCCCATACCCCAGAGGAGGCGAGGAGGTGCCGATGCAGTTGGGCAATGTGCGTCCCAGACTAGATGCCGCCGAGAAGGCCCGTCGTCAACGCTTAAACCTCTGCTGGTACTGCGGGAACGGGGGCCACTTCGCCAGAGAGTGCCCAGCCAAAGGGAAGCCTGCCGCCCGTCTTGCGGCGGCGTCCTCCACGGAGACGAAGGCGTCTGAACCGACTGGCACACAGCCGGCGGGGGAAGCCAACGACCGGGTGTAGAGGGGCTCGCCAACCCGGTCAAAAAATCCATCCAAGAGCCGCCAACCGGGGTCCTGTTCCTTCTCGTGGTCACATTATGGTCAGCAAAAAGGGGACCCGTCATGATCCACGCCATGATAGACTCTGGAGCTACCAACAATTTCATCGATAGAGAGTATGCCGACTCTCTGGGATTACAATATCATGATTTCAAGAATGCCCGTGTGGTGCAAGCCATAGACGGCCGTCCCCTCAAGACGGGCCCCGTAAGTCAGTGGACGGAACCCACCAGGATGTGGATAAGGGAACATATGGAAGAGATTTCCTTCTTTGTTACCGAGGTTCCCCATTTCCCTGTGATTTTGGGAATTCCATGGCTGACTCTCCACGACCCTAACATCTCCTGGTCCAACAGAGAACTGCAGTTTGCTTCACCGTACTGCCAAAACCATTGCCTCGTAGCCAAGGTATGCCATGCCACAGACACCGAGCCCATCATCACCTTGCCAAAGAAGTACTCCGAGTATTGGGATGTATTCAATGAGAAAGAAGCCGAAAAATTACCCCCACATAGACCTTATGACTGTGCCATTGACTTGGTGGAGGGGGCCCCGATCCCGCGAGGGCATCTCTACTCCCTGACTGAGCCAGAGCAAGAAGCTCTCAGGGAATTCCTAGAGACAAACCTTCGCAAGGGGTTCATCAGACCCTCTCAATCCCCAGCCGCCTCCCCAGTGATGTTTGTGAAGAAGAAGTCAGGGGAACTACGCTTGGTGGTGGACTACAGAGCATTGAACAATATCACCAAGCGGAACAGCTATCCCCTGCCTTTAATCTCGGATCTACTGGATCGGCTTCGAGGAGCCAAGGTTTACACCAAGCTGGATCTTCGGGGGGCTTACAACTTAGTTCGCATCAGGGAAGGGGACGAGTGGAAGACCGCCTTCCAGACCAAATTCGGATTATTTGAGTCCCGAGTTATGAATTTCGGTTTATGCGGAGCCCCCGCAACGTTCCAGCATTTTGTCAATGACATTTTTCAGGACTATCTAGACAGGTTCTTGATAATCTACCTGGACGATTTTTTGGTGTTTTCCAGATCACAATCAGAACATGAGAACCACGTCAAAATGGTGTTACAACGATTGCGGGATCATGGACTTTATGCCAAGCTGGAAAAATGCGCTTTTGATCTACAAGAGGTAGATTTCCTTGGTTACCGCATCTCGCCTCTAGGGCTTTCCATGGATCCAGCCAAAGTTTCAGCAGTATTGGAATGGCGGGCGCCAACTAACAAGAAAGAGGTGCAGCGTTTCTTGGGGTTCGCGAACTACTACCGCAAGTTCATTCCAGATTTTGCCCGCTGGTCCGACCCCATCACTAGCTGCATCCGTGGAAAGCAGCCTTTCCGCTGGACTGATCAAGCAGAGAAAGGGTTACAGCAACTAAAGAAACTATTCACCTCCCAGCCAATTCTACAGCACCCAAATCCTGGAACCCCTTTTGTGGTGCAAGCGGACGCCTCTGATGTGGCAATTGGGGCTGTACTCTTACAACCGGTGGGAGATCACCTCCACCCCTGTGCCTTTTATTCTCGTCAACTAACCACACCAGAGAGGAATTACACCATTTGGGAAAAAGAACTACTGGCCATAAAGGCAGCCTTTGAAACTTGGAGACATTGGCTAGAAGGGGCCAAGTTTCCCATTGAAGTCCACACTGATCATCGTAATCTAGAACATCTAAGAACTGCCCGCAAACTAAATCAGAGGCAGCAACGTTGGGCTTTATTCTTTGAACGTTTCAACTTCCAGATCCATTATGTGACCCCAGCCCAAACCAAGCAAGCAGACGCCCTGTCACGTAAACCGGAATACGCTGCAGGACGCAAGGAGACCTTTGAATCCCAACTGCTACAACCTGAGAACTTTGCCACGCTCACGGTGGGGAACACCAAATCCATTCCCATTGGTTCAACTTCCCCTACTCCAGGACCCATCTGTGCTCAAGAAATCAGGGCTAGTCAGCAAGCAGATGCCTGGGCGCAGGACCAACTTCGCCAAGGTCTGCATTTCCCCTTTTCGCTTAAAGATGGGCTGCTCTGCTATAGAAATCATGTTTATATCCCACCCGGACCGGGCAGGGAAAAAGCGCTTCGTCTGTGCCATGACTGCAAACCAGCAGGACACTTCGGACTATTTAAAACTATGCATTTGATCCTAAGGGATTTTTGGTGGCCCAAGATCCGCAAGGATGTGGAAAAATATGTCAACACCTGCCCAGTATGCCAGCGCTCCAAGATACGAAGGGAGAAGCCCTCAGGGCTTTTACACCCCCTTCCTACCCCATCTCGCCCATGGGAAATAATTTCCGCGGATTTCATCACTGACCTACCACCTTCCTGTGGATTCACCACGATCTTAGTGGTGGTGGACCTATTCACCAAGTTAGCCCATTTCATTCCCTGCGAAGGCCTCCCCACGGCCAAGGAAACTGCGGATCTATTTCTTCAACATGTTTTCAGACTACATGGATTGCCCAAGAGTTTAGTCACAGACCGTGGATCTCAATTCACCTCTCGTTTTTGGAAGGCACTACAGAAACTATTGGGCATAGACTCTCGCTTATCTTCAGCTCATCATCCCCAAACAGATGGGCAAACGGAGCGCACCAATGCCACTTTGGAGCAGTATCTTCGCTGTTATGTAAACTACCAACAGGACAATTGGGCTTCTCTGTTACCACTGTCTGAGTTTGCCTACAACAATGGAGTTCAAGCTTCTACAAAAGAAACGCCGTTCTTTGCAAACTACGGCTTCCATCCACGTTTCTTTCCCCCTGTCATTGAAACTTCAGAGGTTCCCGCAGCAGAGGATTGGCTGCAGGAACTCACAGCGGTGCAACAACTTTTGCTCCAGCAACTGGACCAAGCCAAGGAGGACTATAAACGCCACGCTGACAAACATCGCCAGCCGGGCCCCGAAATCAAGGTAGGAGATCGGGTTTTTCTGTCCACTCGCTTTTTGCCCTCCCACCGCCCTTGCCGGAAGTTAGATGCCCGTTTCATTGGCCCCTATCCAGTGGTGGCGCAATTAAACCCCGTGACTTTCAAACTCCAACTTCCGCGTTCAATGCGCATTCACCCAGTGTTTCACCGTTCCCTGCTCCTTCCGGCGGATGGTGTGCGTCCTGATACAGACCAACCGGCCCCCCCTCCTGTTTTGATGAATGGGGAGGAGGAGTTCGAGGTTGAGGACATTTTGGATTCTCGCTTTCACCGCCGCCGCCTACAATATCTCATTGACTGGGTGGGTTTTGGCCCTGAAGAACGCTCTTGGGAAGACGCCTCCACAGTCCATGCTCCTGATCTAACCCGTCGCTTTCATCAGACCTATCCCGCCAAGCCGCGACCTCGCGCCTCGGGGAGAGGGCCCCAGTTTGGGAGGGGCCTTGAGGAGGGGGATAGTGTGATGACTCATGGGCCTTGTAGTCCTGCTCAGGACATTGTAATTCCTGATGAAGATGAAAACTTGGGTTTTTTACCTTCCCAGTCTGAACTGGATTCCTCTCAGCCAGATCTTTCCCAGGCAGATCTGGGAACCTTGCACCTGCAAGAAAGTTGTCTCCCAGAAGTATGTCAAACAAGCCCAGAGCCTACTTCTCCCGTATTCTTGCGCCGGGAGTTTTGTAAACAACAGAGAAGTTTAGATTCAGCTTCGCGCAGGAGTGCGAGGATTGCAGCTAAGAATGTGGCCAATTAAGACTGCTTCTCGTGAGAATCTTTGGGGAGTCTCACATCTGGTCTCAGAGTTAGCTTTCGGTTCTGATTCCCAGAGAACTGCTTCGGCGGGAAGCTAGACTCTATTTAGGTGTTTTACCCGCGTAGTAACTTCGCGGAGTCAATTCGTCAGCCTACGGAGCGAGTTGTGTCTGGACAGCGCGCTCCGGTTCAAGCCTCGCTCCTGCTCAAGCCTTGCCTTGCTATCCAGCCTTCGCCTTGCTTCCCAGCCTTTGTTTATCTACGGACTTTGCCTTGTTTCCCAGGATCAATCCTTGCCTTGTTCCACGGATTTATCAAGTTATTCCACGGACCTTGTTCTTGTTCTTAGTTACCTTGTTCCACGTTCAAGCCTTGTTTCAAGTATCAAGTTATTTCCTAGCCTCGCTCAAGTTTCATGGACTAAAGGACCTTGTCATCTCCCCTCACTTTGCTTGGCAAAGTGAGTGTTTCGGTTATTGGATTACAACTTTGGACCTTAATATTTCTTATTGGACATTGCTTTTTTGGACTAACTCTGACCTTTCCTGAAAGGTCTAATTCTGGACTATTTTCTACACTTGTTTTTATTAACTTTATATATTCCTACAATAAAGATATTAGATAGATTCTGGCCTCTGTGTATGGTTATTGGTGCTCTGCAGCCTGGGTCGTGACACATCCCGATGTGTTAACTGAAAGACTACATTTGCATATTGAAATCAGTTGCTCCAACTGAAGCATGTTGAAGAAAAAGGGAAATGAGGAGATAGAAATGTGAGGATTTAAAAACCAACTGAAAAAGTGGGATGACAGAGGATTGACAAAACTGTTCTTGCTAAAGTTGGATAGTTAGAGGATTTGAATTAGTATATGCATATGAGGCAGAGGGAGGAGATAATAACTAGGATTATTTGCTTGTTAATTGTTTTTGCTCTTGAACCTTTAAAATCATCCCGCTACTCTGAAATGAAGCAGATGGATCACATCTCTTGTAAACCTTTCTAGTTTTAGTACTGATACAGTCCCTTTCCTCTCATTATGTTTTATTAATGAAATGAAAGTTCACCTAGATATCACTCCAGGGTGCTATAGGTGTATGAGGACACAACTCATGCCCAGCTGGCTGAACCTAAGCTTCTTTCTACTAATACAAGCACATCCCCCAACAGGAAGGGGTTGTACACAGTCTGTGTATCTCAATTCTCCGAGAGAAGTATTAATATCATTATCTGAAGTTTCATGAATCCTTATATGATCTAAATTGTTATTTTCAAACAGAGTAAAGCCATTGAATCATTAGGAATGAAGAAGTCAACACTTATGCTAATTTAAAGTTCTACTCCAGTTGGGGTTGACAACTGGATGAGGCCAGTAAATTTAATGTACTGTTGTGTTATATTTATAGAAAAATGTTTTCAGTAGTAATCATAGTATGGTGGTTAAAGTGTTGGATTATGACTCTGGGGGCCATGGTTTGAATCCTTGCTCAGCCATGAAATCCACTGGTTGACCTTGGGCTAGTCACACGCTCTCTGCTTCAGAGGAAGGCAATGTCAAATCTTTTCAGAACAACTCTTGCCATGAAAACCCTGTAATAAGTTCACTTTAGGGTGATCATAGGTTGGAAACAAGTGGAAGGAACACAACAACAAATACTACTAATAATAATGATATCCCACAAAGTAATTTGGCAACTTTTAACCCAATGTGTCAGATAATGAATCTAGATTTTTTTATCTGTGAAGAGTAAAGATATATTTATTCAAGAATGTATATTTTGCTCACGTTATGCAAATGCATTCCTCAAGATGGGCCCAACAATTACAATGATCTCTGGATAGAAAGAACACATGAAAAATCAGTATTAAATTGAGATAGGCTTAGCAAATTGAAAGCAATGCTTATGATGGGAAACAATAACTATTGGGGGAACACCAAAGATGTCATTAGATGACCAAAATATGGTAGAGGGTGGGAACAAAAGACCCTCATGTGACAAAGTATTGATAATGTTCCAAAAAAGAAGGTATATCAGATTTTCAGATGAAAAATGAAATGTGGAGATATAGGTGACACCTGTTCTGAAAACACTGCATATGAATAGGCTCAAGGAATATTAGACCACTAGACAAACATGAATTTTTTTGAATTTCCTTTATTTAACAGCTTTAAGAAACATCCTCCTCTACAAAGGGAAAGGATCCAGAAAGAGTGGTAACTCTGATACTTTTTGAAATCCACGTTTATTGAAGGATAAGAAAGGGGAGCCTGTGAGAAGTCCCCCACCCCCATAATGGGCTGGATAAGGTGCTTTCTTGACCCTGCTCCAGACACCCAGGTTCCCTCGAAGTGAAGAAAGGAAAGGCTCCTAGGGGAAGGAAGAGCCTCATAAGTTCCCTAATGCCAACAATGAAACTAAAACTCCCATTTGGCAGTGCACCCATTTTTCGAAGGAGCTGGAAAATGAATATAGGGGATCAAGCAAGCAGAAACCGACAACCATTCACCCAAAATGCACAAGCCTAGTGCCCCTACTGAGAGAAATATAGTACTATTTTGTCTGTTTTGATCTAATTCACTTGAAATAATGTGCTCACAATTCAAGAAGGATATTGATAACCTGGAATGTGTCCTGAGGAGAATGACCAAGAACACAAAAGCTCTGGAAGCCAAGCCTTATGAGGAACACCTTGGGAACTTAGTTATGCTTAGCTTTTTAAAAGAGAAGGCTGACCAGAATGTGATAGCCATTTTAAAATATTGTAAGGGATGTTTGTAGAAAATGGGACATGCTGGTTTACTGTAAGTCCAGAGATCAGAACATGAATCGATGGATTTAAATTACAAGAAAAGACTCAAATATTAAGAAGGACACCTTAATGCTTAAGAAGAGCTGTTTTATAAAGAATAGACAAAGTTCTTCTCCTCTGATGTATTTTAACAGAGGTTGTATGGCCATTTCTTTAGAGCGCTTTAACTGCATATTCTGGCATGACAGGAGATTGGACTAGTTGGCCCTTGTGGTCTGTTCCAATGGATGATTCTATGATACAATAAAGTTATAACTGAAACACAAAGAAGGGTGTCTCTATCAGATGCCTAATACTGAGAAATCTAGTACAGGAAGAGGTAATCATGACGACAGGGATTGAATCATTTAACCCTTTGGATGTTGTTGAACTATAAATCCAAGGAGCAATAGGCAGCATAAGCAAAGATGAGAAATGCTATGAGAAATTTCCACCCTTGGCCAAACAAATGGGCAACCAGTGCAATTGCTATTTCGCCCAATAGATTAACATCTACCAACATTTTCCAAATGTATTCTAATTGTTGGTCACTCAGAAACACCTTCTCAGAAGCTATGGCTAGTGGCTACTAATAACTCTATATTGTAGCAATATTAATGTAAGGCATCATACTGCAAAAACTGGAGCCCATAGGACTGGATCCTAGGTGATTTTAATGAAAATACAAGTGAATACTAAGAATTGTGTGGGAAAAAGCCTCTATTTGGGATCTTCCATGATAAATTAATGCAGAAAAATGTTACCAGTGTTGTTGTTTTTCTGTTTGTCAATATTTTTTTCTGTTTGAAAGGTTTCAGGACTATCCATATAGTGCTAGTACTGTGTGTTGAGCTATTTATTCTAATCGTTATTCCTAACAAAGTGAAATTGTAAAGCAAAACATATGACAATCGTTCTCATATTTTATACTATATGAGAACCAGCATAGTATAGTGATTTGAGTGTTGGACCAGGACTCTGAGATACTAGGGTTCAAGTTTCCTCTCAGCCATGGAAACCCATTGGGTGACTTTGGACAAGTTACATTCTCTCAGCCTCAAGGGGTGGCAATGAGAAACCTCCTCTGAACAAATCTGGCCAAGAAAACTATGTGATACTTTAGAAATGTCTTAAGTCTAAAATGGCTTGAAGATACTTAACAACTCTCTCATTCCTTCTGTATGTGTCTATTTTTCTGTTTTTATATGGTGTATTTTCACTGGTTGATTTCTTCCTAGTAATAAACTGCAAAGCATAGTTTTATGGCATTTTCCTCCTCTGAATTCCCTTCCATGTATTTAAGCAAATGAACTCTATGGGGAATAAAATAATCGTTGAACTCTGTGCTGACAAGCCTCTCTGATAATAATTAAAATAATAACATTTCTCATCCTCCTTGCCGCCTTGTTCATGAAATAAAATTAACACAAAATAGAAAAAGTAATATAAAGGTTAGAGTGAGACCATTTTCCCCTGCAGAATTGCATACTGAATTAATGAATTGGCCAACAATAGATATAAGGAAGTTTGGAAGAGGATTATTATAATTTGGGTCATGTTTGGGAACCCGGATGGCTAAACTTCATCATGAAATATATCAGTAAAGCTACTTCCATTCTTATTATGACCAAACAATTATGACTAAATTGTCAAGAGATTAAAAAACGGTCTAAATGTAATATTACACCAACAGATGACCATTGGTGTGAGGTGATTTTCGTTCCCTTTATTAGCCTCTGAAGCCCTCCATAGCAGCCAGAAAATTGCTCAGTTGAGACAGCTTCCCAGCCTATTACAGATTTGAGGGTGCACTTCATGGAGGAATCATGTATCTTCACCACTGCAGATTCATCAATAGAAGCAACTTCATTAGCATTGAAATATGTCCTCTATATCAGTTCTATATCTTTGAGTTGGAACTGCAACATGCAATGCTTTCCTGAAGTGGAAAAGAACTGATTGATTGTCACTGAGCATGTAATAACTGCAAATTGGTTCAGCAAATAAACTAAGTTCTCAAAGAAAAGACTGTGGTCTTCTGCAACCCCTCCTTCATGGAAATCCTTGATAATATGACCAAAAATGCGGATGTGGGTTGAATTGTACTCAGGGCCGGCCCAACACGGAGGCCACGTGATGCGGCCGCCTCGGGCGCAGGGCCCGGGGGGCGCCGTCAGGCTTCCCCCCTCCCAGCGGGGACCATGAGCTCGCTCGCCGGTGAACAGGAAGGCCTGTTCGGTGACGAGCGAGCTCTCATGGCCGGCTGGGATGGCCCTGGATGGCCGGCCTGTGCGCCCTGGCCCCGCCTCTCACGTTGCGTGAGAGGCGGGGTCAGGGTGAGCTGTGTGGGAGGCGGGGCCAGGGTTGGCCCTGCCTCCCACGCAGCTCAGCCTCGCCCGTCTGGCCTTTTCCAGGCGGGCAGACTGCACCGAAGGTCCCTGCAGGCCGCGACCGCGGCCTGCAGGGACCTCCGCTGCAGTCTACCTGCCTGGAAAAGCCCAGGGCGCGCGGGGCGGGAGGCAAGGCCCCGTCTGGGCGGAGCCCTGCCTCCCGGCCTGTGCGCCCTGGCCCCGCCTCTCACGTTGCGTGAGAGGCGGGGTCGGGGTGAGCTGCGTGGGAGGCGGGGCCAGGGTTGGCCCTGCCTCCCACGCAGCTCAGCCTTGCCCGTCTGGCCTTTTCCAGGCAGGCAGACTGCACCGGAGGTCCCTACAGGCCGCGATCGCGGCCTGCAGGGACCTCCGTTGCAGTCTGCCCACCTGGAAAAGCCCAGGGCGCGCGGGGCGGGAGGCAAGGCCTTGTCTGGGCGGAGCCCTGCCTCCTGGCCCGTGCACCCTGGCCCCGCCTCTCACGCTGGGTGGGAGGCGGGGTCGGGGTGAGCTGCGCGGGAGGCGGGGCCAGCCCTGGCCCCGCCTCCCGCGCTGCTCGCCGTGACCCCGCCTCCCACGCTGCGTGAGAGGCGGGGCCAGGGAGCAGGAGGCGGGGCCAGGGAGCAGAAGGCGGGGCCCACCGGCGCTGCGGTAGGCGTGGCCATGTGCCTCCCGCGGCACATGGCCACGCCTCCTGCGGCGCCGGTGGGGGGGGCGCAATTTCCCCCCTCACTTTATATATAAATTTATCTCCGGCCGGCCCTGATTGTACTACTTGTTAAAACCTTTGGCCATTGTATTACTTTGGCCATTGTATTACTTACATTGTATTACTTCCAAGAATTTGCAGCACTTTATCAGTCACCTCGTGTTTACAATATTTATATGGTACACCTTACCCAGTCTACTTTTACAACCTTTCCATTTTAATCCATGTTTTTATTAGTTCTTGTCATTTGTTTTTATTGGCTAATGATTCAATTTTTATAATTGTGCATGTTTTTTGTCTATTGCTGTGTTTTATATTGCTATTGTTTTTATTCAGGCTTGGCCCCATGTAAGACGCCCTGAGTCCCCTTTGGGGAGATAGAGGCGGGGTATAAAAATAAAGTTGTTATTATTATTATTATTATTATTATTATTATTATTATTATTATTATTACAGGGAGAGATCTACTCCCTTGTTTAAAGAGCTCCACTGGCTGCCGTTCATCTTCTGGTCCCAATTCAAGGTGCAGACCATCACTTATAAAGCCCTAAACGGTATGGGACCCACCTACCTTTGTGACCATATCTCCCACTATAAACCTGCCCGATCTCTCCGATCATCTGGGGAGGCCCTCCTTACGCCAATTCCTATTTCCCAAGCCCGCCTTGTGGGTACTAGGGAGAGGGCCTTTTCTGTTGTGGCCCCTCGACTATGGAATTCACTGCCCATTGAAATTAGGCAAGCTCCCGCTCTGTTAGCTTTTAAAAAAGATTTAAAAACATGGCTCTTCCGCTGTGCTTTTGGAGAGTAACTGTTTTTATTCTTCTTCTTGTTCCTCTCCAACATCTTTCCTCTAGACGGCTCCACCTTCGTATGTCCCTGCTCCCCGTGGTCTCCATTCCCTTATCTTTCTCAACCGAGTTTTAATCTTTGTATTCATGTGGCCGGCCCTGTTTTTACTGTTTTTTGTGATTTGCGTTGTAGTGTATATTGTATATTATTATTTACTGTATCGTTTATTGCTCTATATTATGTTGTATTCATACTTGTTATATTGTTTTGCTCTGGGCATGGCCCCATGTAAGCCGCCCCAAGTCCCCGCTGGGGAGATGGTGGCGGGGTATAAATAAAGTTTTATTATTATTATTATTATTATTATTATTATTATTATTATTATTATTATTAGTCTTTAGCCACACAGTACCAGATGTTCAAGGCTCTAATGGTACTGGATGCTCAGGGGTGACTTGCCATTTGCAGAGATTGTGATGAACATATTTGAACACAGAGTAGTGCAAGTACACAATGGCGCCACTGCAGCACAGATTACCATGTTTTTTGCTTACGCACTAACTACATCTTCTCTTGGCTTCCATTAAGCTCATTAGGGGAGTCCTAACTTTACCACTGAAGAAAGATCAAGCTGTGCAAAAACATGACTTCATGACAGTCTATTCTGTTTCTAAGAGTCATTCAGCACACACTTGTTTGCCATACAGCATGTTTATGGAGTGTAGTTAGAGACAATGCCTCAGGCTTTTTGTAGCTGTTGTTAAGGAGCATATCCAGCTGCTCTGGAAATTATTATAAGTAACAAAATGATTGTCTTGGCTGTTCCATGGATTGTTCTGTTATCTTTCTGTAGAAGTGGAACAGAAAATACAATCGTCCTTTCCCACTGTTTCCCCCCAGCAGTTGCTATCCATGCTGCCTCTGAATTTAGAATCAGGTGCCTACAATGGAAAAAGTTGATTTCTTTTTGTCTCTGGAAACTGACTTCAAGATACTCTGTCATCTTGTACAACTTGAGGAGATCAGCACATGGAGATGAAATGGAAAGGGTGGTTAGTGATGATGAAGAGTCAGCTATCAAAAAACCACTGGTTCCTATGCCAATGGTGCAGTGGCTCTACTATAAACTTTGAAGGAGCTATTCAAGGTGCTGAATCAAATTCAGGGATAACATTCAGCACTTCAAATTGTCCTTTTAATGTCTTAACCAAACCTAGGGCCAAATTTGCTATCTCACTCAAACTTGAGCTAGTAATGTGCAGAACTGGATGAAAACTAAGGTTTGAATTCTTATTTATCTACCAAACTCATTGTTGATCTTGAGCTAGTCTTTATCTTGCATTCCCCCACTTTAATTCACTGACTGATCTATCTTGGATGAGAAGGGCGGGATAGAAATGATGGAAATAAATAATTGTTCTGAGAATAACATGACTGGAAGAGAATTCTAAGTTCTTTGAAGGATGACAGAAATAAAATAAATGGCTTGAACCAGGTTTTTATATGCTTTGGTTGTTCCTCTGTAAATCTGAAATCACAATGTTGTTGAACACAATTGAAATATGTGCTTCAAATGCTTTTTTAAAAATGAAGGTTTTTTTACATTTTCCAACTTCAGGCTCTTCTTCTCCCTCTGAATCATGTAGCACCATGAACTATCAATGTGCTTAATCTTGTATAAATATCGGCATTATTCTCCTCTGAACAATGTGCCATAGCATTTGAATAGGGAGATATTGGGATATATTTTTCAAAAAAGATGTGAATTTGGAATAATCCACCCAGGAATGCAAGAGGCTGAGCAAACTATAGAGGCAAGAGCTGAACCATAAGGAATGCTGAGTGAAGGAAGACAGACGCTTTTGAACTGTGGTGTTGGAGGAAAATTCTGAGAGTGCCTTGGACTGCAAGAAGATCCAGCCAGTCCATACTCCAGGAAATAATGCCTGACTGCTCACTGGAGGGAAGGATATTAGAGGCAAAGATGAATTACTTTGGCCACATAATGAGAAGACAGGAAAGCTTGGAGAGGATAATAATGCTGGGGAAAATGGAAGGAAAAGGGGGCTGACCAAGGGCAAGATGAATGGATGGTATCCTTGGAGTGACTGACTTGACCTTGAAGGAGCTGGCGGTGGCGATGGCCAACAGGGAGCTCTGGCGTGGACTGGTTCATTAGGTCATGAAGATTCTGAAACAACTGAACAAATAAACAACAACAACCAGCCAGTAGCTCAGCAGCAGCACAGACCAATCTACTCTGATGAATGTGAACAAATTGGTTTAGAAATGGCAATAGACTTTCAGCTGCTGGACAGAAATAGTCCCAGGTATCAAGGCAACAGGTTAGTGAACTATCTAGACCAGTGGTTCCCAACTTTTGATCCTCCAGTTGTTTTGGACTCCGAGAAATCCCAATCAGTATACTAGCTGTAAAGAATTGTGGGAGCTGAAGTCCAAAACACCTGGAGGACCAAAGGTTGGGAATCACTGGTCTACACTATGTTGAGGGCAATGGGTGAGAAAGGTTTGTTTCAGGGGAAATTACCTTTTGGACTACAGCTCTTAGAATCCCCATTCAGAATCTCCACGGTGTCTGCAGGCTTTATGAGCTGTAGTGCTGGAGCAAGACACAAAATGGTGACTTATGACTTGGAGCTAATTAAGCATATACTGTACATTACAAGCAACATAGTAAGCCTAATTTGGACACCAGAAGGAATTACATCCAGCCCTCTCTGTCCACAGAATCTGTATCCATGGATGCAACCATCTACAGCTTGAAAACATGTTTTAAAATCTAAAAAGCAAATCTTGTTTTTGCTATTTTATATAATGAATACAATTTCACTATATCACGGCATATAATTGGACTTGAGCATCTACAGATTTTGATAACCACAGGAGTTCCTGGAACAAAACCCCAACAGGTACCAAGGACAGAGTGAAGATACTTTTTGCTTCTCTTATCAGACAGGAACACTTACAGATCAAGCATCTATGTACCACAGTATTCCAATCAATTTCTGCCCCTCCACAGGTTAGGAAAACATACACCACACTTACTGAGCTGGATTGAAATAATACAGTAGTGTTGGACTCATATAATATGTACATCATCTTCCCTAAAATGCATTTTTAGCTATCAGGGATGACACTGAAAACAGCAACTAATCCATGCTAATATTGGAGAGAATATTTACAAGCACTTATTCTATGATTGTGTGGAGCCTCTGGTGGCCTAGGGGATAAAAGCCTTGTGACTTGAAGGTTGGGTTGCTGACCTGAAGGCTGCCAGGTTCGAATCCCACCCGGGGAGAGCGTGGATGAGCTCCCTCTATCAGCTCCAACTCCATGCGGGGACATGAGAGAAGCCTTCCACAAGGATGGTAAAACATCAAAACATCCGGGCGTCCCCTGGGCAACGTCCTTGCAGACGGCCAATTCTCTCACTCCAGAAGCAACTCCTGACATGAAAAAAAAAAATTCTATGATTCACCACCAACCAAAAGGATACATCATAGTGGAAGCTTCCACATCACTTTTTAGCAAACACAGAGTAATAGAAAAGCCCTACATAACTAGTTGACCTATTACTGAATAACAGCATTGCTCAGTGTCTAATTCTGCTCTATTTACAGTAAGTAGCAATTTTTAGATGAGAATGTTTCTTAGCTCTACTATGGATTGGATCTCCTGTTGTGACAGGCTGAACTTGGAACCTTCTGCTTTCTGAGCATGTTGTTTAGAGCTGACCTCAAGTTCCTATCCATGACACAATGAGAGTATGTCACATAGTACTTGATAAGTATCACATAACTTGTTTAACCATTCCTGTTAAAAGTTGAAGCAACCCACTTATATGCCCCAGCATCAGACTCCTAATCAATAAAATTTGGGTTCTTTGTTTGACATCTTAGCATCTAAATTGATCTTGTGGATAGGCTACCATTTGATGAGAAAAGTTGAAAAACTCATAAAACGTAATTCATTTGCAAACATGGACACGCTGGGCTTCAACGCTCACAGTTCTTGTGGTAGCTGAAATCACTCAACTCACTAGGCACTGAGTGATGTTGGCCAGGGCACCAGAGTAATATGGAAAAGGAGATGAGGAAGAGGAGGACCTGTCTCCTCCTTTCCCCTTTTTTTCTCTGATCACCCTGGTGACCACCACTATAACAAAAACAGAAGAGGACTAGTAAGTGCCATCCCATGTCCCTGCCAAAGCCCAGGGAATACAGAATGGCCATGTAAACACTTGCAGGTAGTTCTTTTATGAAACCATTTCAACTGTTTACATGAGTCTGAAGTTGCAGTTTATTTTGCATCCCAGGGACATTCCAAAGCAATACACAACATTTGCTAATGTAGTTCAAGACCACATCAATGCAAATTGGTAATTTATGTCATGCTGCCACCAAGCCGATGTTTCATTCCCCACCCACCTTCAGGATAAAGTTTCTGTCTAGATGTATCCATATTATTGTTTGCAAGGAAAAGTGACAAGAAGGATGCAGTTCTACTCATGTTCTGCATGATTCTTATTATGTCTTGTGGGAAATACTTCTTATTTACAAAGTTTGTTTAGGGCATACATTACTATGGCAAAAAAGCAACTTAAACCTCATACATATAAGGACAATATATTCTAATAAAGCACTCCAAATGTTCTGGTACATGCAATGCATCAATTTTGATGTTTGCATAATGTGTTCATTATTTTAGAGCTCTTAAAGTGACAGAACAAAAGGGAATATGTTTAATAAGTATCTATTGAACTGCAGGAATGGGGGCATAGGGAGCTGGAGGAAAGGGGAACTTATACATTAAAAAGTCCCATCCCGTCCCCCTACAAACACATTGGTCTGTATTTCAAACTGAGTTTTCCCCTGCCATATTTATTCACTTCACTACCATTTTTTAAAAATGGCACTTGATTTGCATAGTAATTACAAAGTTTAACAAACAGCTTTAATGTCTGTAAAGAATGTACAATCTATTTAAATTAGTCAGCATTTTCATTACCAATTTTTGCAATACAAATTATAGCTAGTGGTGGGCAGGGAAGGAAAAGAAAGATAATCCATTCTAATATGCCCTACAGATTTTTGAGCTTTGCATCCCTGTTGTTGCTGGAAGATAAGACACACTTTTCTACCTTCACTATATACACCTCCAGCTCTTTGGGGACTTCCAAAACACTATTCCTAAACATTGATTAATCAATATTAACCAAAGAGTTTGGTTTCCAAACTTGGGTGGATTTGAAAATGTTAGTGTATTAAATCAGATACAAATTTAACTATACAAGAAATATCATTTAATATTTGATGCCAATCAGGGATTCAATTTGTTTTGTTTTATTTCACATAGAAATGTCAGAAAACGGAGGGTCTAGAATGAGAAATCATCATGGACTTTTTAAAAAGAAGAATGAACATTGGAAGAACAATTAGACTGCTTGGAGATATGAAATAGGATTCGGAGGTGGGGGGGAGATCCATCTTTATTTTAAAAGTAACAATGTACACCTGGAGTCTTAGACTGACTTTTCAACAAGACGAATGTAATAGAGTAGTCATCTCCAGTGGGACAACCTCCAGAACATCTTGACTTCAACTCACATTATTCTTAATTACAGCTATGCTTTTTAGGACTCATGTAGCTTGCAGTTAAAACAACCTAAAGGAGTCCACACTATGGGAGGATGTTATACCCTTAATAGTTCTCAGCCCAATGGTTTTTGAGTGTTCTATGTCCAATAAATGCATGTATTGAGCATGGAAACCAAGTTACAATGTGTTTTATGTTTCCTGCATAGCAGGGGGTTGGACTAGATGGCCCATGTGGTCTCTTCCAACTCTATTATTCTATGCTTCTAAGTGACTGCTAAAGGCTGCTAATACTGCATTTCCAAATTTTCCAGAAAATTTCCACCACCCCTCCACCCCCCACCCCCAATCCAATTTTAAGCTTCAAGACTACATCTCTGCATTGGGCAACCATGCTAGCCAGATGTAGAGTTTTTGAGTCTATCCACACTGAGAATTATAGCAGTTTTGACACCACATTAACTGCCATGGCAAAATGCTACAGAATTCTGGAGTCTGTAGTTTTGTGTGATATTTAGCCTTTTCAGAAAGTTCTGGTGCCACAAAAAAATTACAGGTCCCAGGATGAAGCCATGGCAGTTAAAGTGGTGAAAAAGTGGTATAACTCTACAGTCTGGATGATCTCTGAACAGCAGAGTGAAATCTGGTTATATGTCCATGACAACACAACTATAAAGTTTATCCATTCAAAGATCACTATCATTATATCCAGTAAACAAAATGAGATCCAGAGTGTTTCCTACAACCCAAGTAGGTTAGGGTTATGGTTGTTCATTCTCTGAGAAATTTAATCTTTAAGATTTACAAAACCCATGATTCAATACAGCCTAGGACAATTTTTTTTTTCAGTTTTAAAAACCACAAAAATATTTTCCAAAAGGCCTGTATTACATTTTAGGGTAAGGCTTTCTCAAGATGGTTCCTATGACAAAAAAAAAACAATCAAAAATATAATTCTCTTTAAAACAAGAAAAGAAACAGTTTAAATGCAGCACAAACAATAAAATGAACAACATAAACATTGGAAGTATACTCAAATTAAAAGGAGTGTGGAACAACCAAGCTGTTGAGGTCCTTTTAAACAGGCAGGTAAGGCAAAACAAAATGTTTATGGAGCCTTATGACCGCACAGCACACATCTCTGAGTAGAAATACAGGTAGGGAAGCATTCAGATCCTTTAATTGAAGCAATCCATAACATGAGTGGAATGGACCATATTGCATTCAAGAAAGCAGAAACATTTTCTTAAGATTTAACCCCAGAAAGTGGATGTGGGTGTGGGGAGGGCAGTGGAGCACCCCTCTCCTAAGCATAAATGTTTTGGTTTTTGCAGATCTGTGGAAAACAATTATACAGCCTTTGCTCTTGAGCATAGCCAGCTGATGTTAAATATGTACTATGGTGCAATTAGAGTAGACTATAATGCACATAATCAGCATGCGGAAATGATTACTGCATGCAGTTGTCACAGCATCTTCCCATTTTACTGTCCATTTTCCAAATGGCCATGTGATAGTATCTGGCTCATAGAAAGACAGGATGCTTGAAAATGTCTTTTCCATTTTGGAAATCATCAAAATGTAATAAGCTCTAAGCAAAGTCCTTGTACATATTCGGTTTCAGCTTTCAAAGGACTCCCAGTGACAGCCATCATGTGGCTCTTGATGATAGTTGAGCAAAACTGATTATTTAATGAGTCCTTGGTCGTTCCTAACCAAAAGTTTCTTGGACAGGTTCATTTGCAATGCTTGAACTGAATGACCTTCCGATCTCGCTTAATGGTCCCTGAATTGTTGCAAATATGACCTGACATTTCCTTATGGGTGAGTTATTGAATTATACCAGGGAATACAATAACATAATTTTCTTTCAGAGCCTAAGTGAAAGTGATAGTCCAGCAGATTAAGATGTAAAATTCCTGTGGAAAATTAAGTTATTTATAATCTGATGCATATAGCCTTGTTTTATCTGCCATATAATACAATTATTTTATACGGTACAGTAGTTGTGTTCTCTGAGGATGCTGACACAATGGAAACAATGTCATCGGGGAGTCAAGAACTGCAGAGGGCAGTTGCCATGACTTCTAAAGTTACATTTCCATCAGAAAAACCCCATTGCTATTCATTCTGTCCCCACTGAAATCCAATATACTAACCATAGAGCCATGTATCACTACAAGAGTAACAACAGAACAATATTTATTATAAACACCCATATTTATTTCACAGCGCTGAGAACTGAATGTTACAATAAAGATATTTTATATGAAAAAATATACATGTGTTGTCTTTTGGATCCAATTTAATTTCTGCTCTTGTCAAAGTGCACCTATTTTGCTGTGTTTCAACAACACTGCTATTCCAAAAGATTCAACCAAGTCCAAAGGAAATTGACTAGTGGCACAATCGTAGCAGAGGGTAGGGGATATCCAGGTATGAGTAACTGGATCAATGTGATATTTCTTGTACACTTTATAGACACAGGTTAAATGTCTCTTTGTCCTAATTGTTTGGGACTGTAAGAGTTTTGGATTTCAGATTGTTATTTTATTTGGATCTTGGAATATCGGCATTTGCATATGTATACATAATGAGATATCTTGGAGATGAGACTCAAGTCTAAACATGGAATTTATTATTGTTTCCCATACACCTTAAACAGATAGCCTGGGGGTGATTTTATACACAGTATTTTTAAACAATGCTGTGCATTGAGCAAAGTGTGGGCAGCAGAAAGGGAAAGTGTTACATTCTCATCCTTCCATGTGGGCAATATTAGATTTTGGAGGAATTTGGATTTCAGAATTCCATATAAGGAATGTTCAACCTGTAGTGTAATTTTTCTTATTATATCATTTATAACAAGGGAATGGTCATTGTTTTAGTAACAGTGTGCAAATGGTACTATAAGTGCTAAGCAAAATACCTGCTGTTCAGATCTCAGTTCTCTGAAGGTGTCCCAGAATCTCTCAATGAACACACACTTGTGGAATATTATGTCACTCCATGATATAGTCTCAGTTTGTCAGTGGTTTTCTCTGACACCTGTTTGTGCTTGTTTCATATATTCCAACTTTATAATCTTCATTACCTGCATCAAATGTATATTGTACATTCATTTCTGTTATCTGTTATGTTCTGAAGAATTTTGCCGCAGGAAGCAAAAGACAAAATTCATTCCAGTCCCAGTCCCATCTACAGATACCAACTGCTTTGGAAACTGAATCTTATTTTAGCACCAGCAATGGGCTTACATATTCCATCATAGTTCAGGGCAACAGACAACTTTAGAGAATATTTTTCTCAATTTGTATGCCACCTTTCTTTCAACACTTTAAAAGATAGAAATGGGCACACTTCCTTAGGCATAAGTCAACACATATCAAACAGATCTATTCTTCAAGTGGATAGAATGGCTTGAATGCTCAACAGAAATGTTGTAGGGTTGCCACTTCCAACAGCTACTATTTGCTGCCTGAGGTAGTTAAGTTGCTCTACCGAAGACCAACTGTGAAGATCCCTTCTCCTTTTCAGACAGCTCAATTTCAGGGTCATCTGCTTATAATATGATGTGTACACTATCATTTAAACATGATTGCTACTTCTAAAACCAGGTATAGCCAAGTACTGGGAATGGGTGTTTTATCTTTCTACTGTCTATCATGTTTCCAGTACATTATCTAAGCTACTTTTCCTTGTAGAGTTTCAAATAAGTGTTGACCTTGCAGTCTGGGACACTAGGAAAGAAAGGAGGTATAGACAGGGTGTAATATAAAAAAATAGGTGGGGGAGTGTTAAGCCCTCTCTATCCCACTGCTTTTCTGATGCCAATCATTCCTTTATCAAACTCATTTTCTCTAGAAGAAGCAGACATTCCAGGTTTTATGTATTCATTGGCAGGTAAGGTGTAGTTTGGTATAAAGAAATAATACTATTCTGGATGGAACTAAAGCAATAAACAGCTGTTTTTATGCCATTATGTAGAAGTTTTCTACCTCCTCTTTCCACTGACTGATCTCTAAAGCAATTAAAATGTAAAACAAAATGTAACAATAAAATTCAAATGCAAAACTAAAATGGAAAGAAAGCCATAGACAAACACCACCACATTAAATATGAGATAAAATTTGCAAACCAGTTTCATCTTACATCTCTCCAGAAACTGAGCAAAACAAGTCAACCGATTAGATGTTAGGTCAGTGTGCTTCACAAGGATAGTCTTCACTCGGGGGTAACACCACACAAAAGGCCCTGTCCTGGCTAAACACACATTTGAATTTCCAAGAGTGGGTCCCCAAAACAGCACTCCAAAGCAGAGGCCTAAAAAAAAATCACAGGGGACTACTGTCAGGTTCAGATCCCTATTCAGCCATGGAAACCTGTCATTTGACAATGTTGCCATGTCAGAGTGACCTGAAAGCACTTACAATAACCTAAGCCCATTACATATCATGAGCAGAGGGATGATGCATGTAAAGGACAATTGGAAACATTATGGGGCTGTACTACACAATCACCATTTTGATAAATCTTAGGAATGTAGGGGTTCACTAAATATGTATCGACATTTGTATGTACAGATCTTCCATTTGAAAGGGGGAATCATGGGTGGCCCAAGATCGTGCCTAGCATGGAGGATCTCTACAAACCAAAATATCACTCCCTGTAGCCCAATAGGTAAGAATGGCCTGTATATGGACAGTGCAGGACAGAACTTTATTGCATAACTCTCCAAATCTCATATTTGTCATTTCTACATATATGGGTATTCTAGTTTCAATGTTCCACCATCCTGTATATTCATGTATGAACGTACAATCAAAGCACTGCCAGCCAATGGCCTCTGTTTAAAAACCTCTGGGAGAAGTCAACTTCAGCACACTCTAAAGAAGTGAGTTGCATTATCAATCAGGCATTAGCATACAAGCTGCACCTCAGAGGCTGAATATAACCAGGGTTTCTCCACTGAATCATCCCAAGAATGTGTTGCACCCCTAGAGTGCAGAGACACCTTAAAACCACACTGGGGAGCCCCAGGCTAGAAGCAATGCAAGCTGTTTATTGAACATAATATGTGCAATGGCAAATCAAAGTTCAAAGTCAATAAAACAAGGTTTTAGTCCACAAGGTACAAGACACGTGAGAATCTTAAAGCAAGGGTCCATAGAAAACCAAGCACAAGAATAAACTTCCATAAAGGTAATCAAAATTAGAAAAGGAACAGGATCATGAACTGGAACAAAGAACAGGATCAAGGACTGGAGCAAAAAACAGGATCTTGAACCGGGACAAGGGATTTATAATGCAAGGCTTTCAGGAACATGACATGATAATCCCAAATACCCAGGAACAGGAACAAGAACTGGAACAAAACTCAAAATACAAAGCTTACAAGAACTTGGCATGAAAGTCCAAAGGTAACATGAAACAAGAGTCCATGAAGCAGGAACAAACCTCTCAATGAGCAAAGTTACCACCTCTGAATTCTCTCTCAGAAGTGGTTCCTCTTAAAGTTAGAATCAAGGTCTCTTTCCATGGGAAGTTTGCTCAAAACCCTTTCTCATTAGTAACCGTTTGCTCCTTTTCAAAACCTCCCTTTCTTGTCTCTGTTGACATATTGCTTTATTTCTATCAACCTCATTACTCTTATCAAGACTGGAATGTCCATCTGCCAAGGGATAACATGACCTTGACTCTCCAGAGGAATGTGGTTCAAGCTGCCTGCTTGAAACCATTGTATGCCTACTCCCAGGATCCTCAGGAACAGCAGCCTCATCTAACTCTGGCTACATAGAAATCCTAGGCCCCAACCCAGATTTATCTGACAGGTCAGGTGCAGGTACAATCACAGGCTGAAGAGGGCCACTTGACAGCTCAGGTGAAGGCTGGAATACAACAGAATGTTTGATAAAGAACAAAGTTTGACAACCTTTAAAGGTGATTGCACAAATGCAGTAAATGCCATTGGGGGAACATGTGGGGCAGGGATGGCATTCATACCATTCTCTAGCTCCCAGTAGCCCATGCCAGCTTAGCCAATCATAAGGAATGTGGAAATCCCATGTCTGACAACATCTTAATGATGAACTGCCATTCCTAGTGAAGAAAAAACATATTTCATTTTTTTTATTTTAAATTTAATATCTAAAATAAATGCCAGAAGTCACATCTTTTCAGACACCCAAATCTTTAAGAAGTGAGTGTTTCCAGATACAGTTTACTTCCCCAACCTTATTCTCACTTAACATTGAGAAAACCTAAGTGCCCTACCAGCAGGCACCAACCAATCCCTCTGTAATGTCAGAAATATACCTTTTTTTGAATGAAGCAGAGAGTATTTGAGGATCGAGACATTCATAGGAATATCAAGATGCTTGTTTAAAAAGCTATTGTCCTTCCAACTGTACTGTATGCCTGAAAAACATGGACCATCTACAAATATCACTCTAATTTTCCACTGCCAAGAATCTGCCCATGGAAGACAATCATATTCAGCCATGAGTGATCACCTATTAATAGATGTCTCATAAGTATTTCCCAAATTCTTCACCAATCCCTGTTCTACAGTTTCCTTGTCAGGTGGAGAGTACGGTTGCCATATCAAAATTTGGAGAGGTCTCTTGTGTCTTAAATAGTTGTGTGGAAGAGGAAATGTCAGCGGGTGTTGCTTGACAACACCTAAAATTCCATTTTCTACATAACCAGTACAGGTACATCAACTCTACTGGGGAAGACAGACTGTCTTTCATTTCATTTTTTGTAGTTTGCAGAGGAAAATAGAGGCATCACAATCACGTGGCACACATCTTAATTGCTTCATTATATTTTTATAGAGCACCTGAATTAGTTGGAAACAACTTAATTAAAACAGTGCATGCTTTATCGTTGAAGAAAATGCAAAAAAAGGGGGGGGATGAAGAAATGAGTACAGATTCTTTTCCACATCTATCACACCTCTTCTTTCCCCTGTGGTGCATTTAAAGCCAGCATAAAGCCAGCAGATTAATAAGGTACTAAAATATTTGAGCAATGCTGTTAGAATTTAGAATGGCTGTGGATTAGAGCTCCGTTTTTCCTCTCTCTCTCTCTCTCCTCCTTTTTTCCACAATGAACTTCTAAAATACCCCCCTGCTGTGGCCATCTCCCTTTTAATGAAGACCTGTGCTCAATTTTGCCTGTGCACTGGGTGGCCTGCTCCGGTAATAAACTTTGTGTATATAAATTAGGCCACTAAAAAAACGAGTACCAACTATCCTTGGCTTTACAAGAAAATTGATTCTAATCTCGTCTCGTTCTTACTGCTTTCAAGGCAGATTTCATAGCAAAGGAGAATATGTCTTTTATCTTCTACTTCTGCTTCTTAATTTTCTTTTACAATTCAAATCCCACATATATCAAGGTATAATACAAAGAAAAGCATGTTTTTTAAAACAGCATAATGTTCGCTATGCAGCATGTGAGCTTCTGTAACTAACCAAGTCATTTGGAAGGTTGTCTTTCTCACCATCCTCTCTAGTACTTCACCGGGACAGGCTGAAGAAATGTTGCCTGGAAATGAGTGGAGCAGGATTAGAGAACTGGAATCATAATGGCGTGGAAAACTGTCCACCTGCAAAATGTCTCTGCCTAGACACAATTGCAACAAGGAATAGGGATTTCAGTGTTTTCTGGTTTTGTCCTTGAAGCAAATGATACCTTTAATAGTTTTAAGCATTTTTCCTCCATTGTGAGAAAGCAGTTCAGAACTTAAGGTAAAGGTTTTCCCCTGATGTTAAGACTAGTCGTGTCCGACTCTAGGGGTTGGTGCTCATCTCCATTTATAAGCTGAAGAGCCGGCATTGTCTATAGACACCTCCAAGGTCATGTGGCCAGCATGATGGCATGGATCACCGTTACCCTCCAACTGGAGCAGTACCTATTGATATACTCACATTTGCATGTTTTCAAACTGCTAGGTTGGGGACTCAGAACTTATTAAACAGAAAAATGCACATTTTTGAATAGAGAAAACAGCAACATTTTGGAACAGGAAAAAAATTTCTATATTGAAAACTATATTTCAGGTTTGGGCAAAATGTTGTTTTCTGTGCTGGAAGAGCTGCAGTAAATACTTCTTGGCATAGAATTTATATACCTGTTAATAAAATGAAAGGCATTTCATATGCAGAAAGTAATGGCTTTCTCCATTAACAACTTAGATAAGTATACATCCACCTACACTTCAGTCACCAGCAGAATGGACTGGGCTACTGCCCAGCAAAGTGAGGGATCTAGGTCTGGAAATAACAAAGTACTATATACTCATGCATACTTATGTGAGAGCCCCTAATGGTGCAGCAGATTAAACCACTAAGCTGCTGAACTTGCTGATCAAAAGGTCAGCAGTCTGAATCCAGGGAGCGGGGTGAGATCTCGTTGTTAGCCCCAGCTTCTGACAACCTAGCCGTTCAAAAACATGCAAATGTGAGTAGATCAATAGGTACTGCTCCAGAGGGAAGGTAACAGCACTCCATGTATTCATGCTGGCCACATGACCTTGGAGGTGTCTACAGACACCAGCTCTTTGGTTTAGAAGTGGAGATGGGCACCAACCCCCAGAGTTGGATACAACTAGACTTAAAATCAGGGGAAACCCTTTACCTTTACCTATATACTGTACTCATGTATAAGTAAACGTCAAGAGTAGGTTTTAGAATCAAAATTATGGATGACTGATTAACCCCTCACTTAACAATCTCTGGACAATAGAGGAGCTGGTACCCCCTAATTAGTTTGGATTGATGTGAGGGAAAAGAATGATAGTGTTATATAGATGACTTGTGTTGGCAGAATACTGATTTACTAATAGGTTAAAGTAAACATTTAGGTTATTCTAGCTGTGCCCAGCCACGCATTGCTGTGGCGAAGTATAGTGGTATGGGAAATAAAGTATTGAGGAATTGGTGGTAGTTAAGGTAAAGGGTCCCCTGGGCTGAGTGGGTTGCTAGGAGACCAAGTGAGCGGAGCTTAGCCTTCTAACTGGCAACAATTGGATAAAAACAATTATTCCTCTCCCTCTAATTAGGACTTTATTTTTCTTTTCTTTTTGTTGTACCAACCTAGAGGCATGGATGAGGGGTTGTGCTGTCAATTTTCGAGGTTGTGGGGTGTTTACTTTTGTTGTTTTGTCCGCTGCCGTGATGCCATCACTCTTTTATATATATAGATTAGACAATAATTCAGACAATAATTAAAATTTGATGGAGGAGTTAAAAAAGTTAAAAGAAACAATACAAAGAAGAAGAATCAAGATGAACTTTTAATGTATGAAGAGCTGAAGCAGAAGACAAGAAGAACATGGAATAACACAGAAAATATAAGAATATATGACTGTTAGGGTTAAAATTTTATGACAATATTGCTCCTGTTTTTGTTATAGAAATATATGGAATTTGTAATATTTTAAGTAATGTGTATAATTGTAGTAGTGACGAGCAATTAGATGTAATAACTATAATTTAGTACAATGTGTCTCCCTCTGTCCCCTCAACTAGAAATTCATCTAAGAGTTAGTCTCCTAACAATGGCTCCACTATGCCACCCCCTCCCCCCTTACCTGACTGTTCTATTTTAAATACACATACACACATATGAAAAAATTATGGATTTTGATATGATCCATTGATAAGTTGATGGTCATTCTGTGGCAATCATAAAGGCCATCAAGACCTCAGGGGACCATTTGACCCTGGCGATCACCACCATTTTCCCATCCAGGCATTCAAAAAGTCCAGAAATAGTACTGCTGCAGAGAGAGTACATCTTTTAGGTTGTCATGGAACAGGCAAAGTTCTTGGCTCTTACCACTCTAGTTAGATAACGGGATGATTTCTTTTTTTCTTTTTTTTTAAAATAGAGTTAAGGTACAATATTTATATTGACTTGTAGATAAGTTGATCCAAGCTTAGAACTCTTCTCTGACTCTACAACTTCTTGGGTAACAAACAGTCTTCCAAGAAACTTAAGATTGGGTTTTTGAACTATTAGACAAATCCTGTCAATATATTGGACTTTGGAATTACCTTTACTAAAAAGAGATTGATGCCCCCCACTTTAAATTTATGTAAATACAGACATTTACCTATAATAGAGAAAAGATTTTTATTTGAATGTTGTATATAAAAGAGATCGATTACATATTAGCATATTTGATGTTCTAATAATTAACAATAACATTCTATTGCCTATGTACTTCTCCTCTTTCCCACCAGCAATGAAGGTTTCAACAATGAATTTTGAAAGTGGTCCTCTTTTAATTGTCACAGTCTCATTGACAAAAATGTGTTTATAAAAAGTCACAACAGCTATCTCAGTGAATGTCTCTCACATTAAACAATAGAAACTAATATTAACCAATTCAACATAGATTTCATAGAATCCTAGAATTACAGAGGAGCCCTGAGGGTCATCTAGTCCAACTCCCTTCTTCCAGACAGAAAGACACCATCACAACTTCCAAGATTTACAAAAGGCAAATGAAAAAATACTGGGAAATCTTTGACTCTTATGTTTTTTGGCACTTGTCAGATATTGTCTCGTAAGAACGAATTTAATTAATTTGATATAACTTAAAAGGACTAATGAAAAATGCACACCTCTAATAGGTAGTCCTAAAGTTACAAACAAGATAGGTTTTTTAGGTTTGTTTGTAAGTCAGAACAGGTACATTTTAAAGTATAGGTAAAGGTTTTTCCCTGATGTTAAGTCCAGTTGTGACCGACTCTGGGGGTTGGTGCTCATCTCCATTTCTAAGCCAAAGAGCCAGCATTGTCTGTAGACACCTCCAAGATCATATGGCCGGCATGACTGCATGGAGCGCCGTTACCTTCCCGCCTATTGATCTACTCACATTTGCATGTTTTTGAACTGCTAGATTAGCAGGAGCTGAGGCTAACAGCGGGTGCTCATTCCACTCCCGGGGTTTGAACCTGGGACCTTTTGGTCCGCAAGTTCAGCAGCTCAGCGCTTTAACGCACTGTGCTTTAACGCACTGTGGTGGGAATGTACCCTAAAGTATATTCCCACCAAATGTAGTGTTTGTTTTTACTTCACTTTCTGTCCCTGTGATAGTCGAATATTGAAAAATTTGACTTGTGGAAACAAGGATTAGTGCTAAAGCTTCAGTTGTGACACCGTTTCCCCATGATAACTCTTCCAGGAGAGAATTTCCCTTCCTAGGAGTAGATTTCTCTCACTTCCTGTTGTCTCACCCCCATTCTGAAGTATGAGTCATTTGTAAGTAGGATGTTTGTAACTCGGGGACTGCCTGTAATGATTTCAGTCAAACTGATAATGCAGCTTAACTGCATTGAACTACATTATATGAGTTAACACAATATATTAGGCATTAAAAAAATTCTGAATATGGGAGAATCCAAAATTGACAGATTTGTGTACTTAGAGAGACTCTGTGTTTTCAAGCACATTGAGCTTGCTAACTCTTTCTGAAAGAGTTCTGAAATTTTTCATCTTTTAGCATAGCTGACAGATATCACATCATTCCCTCCATCCTGGCAACAATAGTACCTGTGGATTTTGGTCCATGCAGACAGGTGAGAATTTCATTTGGTCCATTTGACTGGGAAGGGGAGGGGTTAAAATTTCATTTTTAAAAATTTAACAGAATTAGAGTTTTTTTAATGAGTGTGGAAAAAGTGGACCTGGCAGATTCATCCATCCTCAAAGGGAGTGAGGAGAAGCTCTTAAGTTATATAAAAAGGAAGTGAACTGATGGGGAGAAAAAAGAGAAGGAGGAGAAAGGAAAAGGGGAAGAGAAAAAAAAAGAGAAGGTAAAAGTGCAAAAGAGGGGAGGAGAAGAGGAGGAGGAGGAGAGGAAGAGGAGGAATATTTTTTCTCCAAGGCAAGAGGGAACAGCAGGACAAATTTGTTGCCCCCATGTGCAGCTCCCTCACTCAACGCTTTCCCCATCACATGGAGAAAACATCCTTGCAGAGAGGCCCCATGCTAGCTCCATTGGAGTCAGCATAACATGGGAAGTTGTGCTGGTAACTCATTTACCCTGGTTTGAGACAAAGCCACAGGCGATATCATCTGATGGTTGCTGTGGAGCTCTGCCCTCCAAGAAGGCTCTAAGCATCCTAGGACACTTATTTTGAGGAATGTGATGAGGTCCCAGACTGCCTCTTTAGTCTTCTAAACTCCTGAGCCCTGAAGTCAACTCAATAGTTGGGTTGCTCCTTGGACAGACACTTACTGGAATGTAAACCCAGAGCACTCCTACCAAATCCCAGAACCTTAGAAAACTCAGCAAGGCTCATCTGTTTTCTTTGGGTTTTTTTCTTGATTTTGTTTTATTGGACTTTCCTTGGCCTTTAGCTGCAATTGTTTTCTCAATTTTTACTACCGACTGAGCTGGATATTATTCATTGCTAGCATTTGTTGATTTTATTAATTTTTGTTGTTTTATTATTGTGTGGAATTTAATCATGTAAGCCACCTTGGGAAGGCTTTAAATACATACATAAATAAAACAGAAAGCCCATTTCTGTGTCTGAACAATTTGCATTCCTGCTTGACGAAAAATCTCTCCCATGTTGAACGGGCAGATTTCAACTTCAAAATCTGCATTTACAAAAGTTTGTCCTCATTGTTTTACATCTGCATTTGAATGTATTTCTTGTGATCTTTCAGCAGCAAGTGATGGGTTCCCTCCAGGAACACCTTTCAGAGCATAAAAGCTCAAAGCACCCTTCTTTGTGACTGTCACTGTAAATTATAACACTGGATTATTTTCCCTTGTGACTGAAAGTAACACAAAAGGGTGAGGGGAGGGAGGAAGACGTGCTGGAGGTATTAAAACAACACATTTTAGCATAGATCTTCATGTGTAAAAGGCTAAAAAGTCATTAGCATGGTGACAGAGTAATAATGAAATTAAATCACCACATTACAGTCTTCCAAGGGATGAGGATGGGGAGCTTATTTTGTGTTCTGCCTTCCATGCATTGGCAGTTGCTATTTTAATCTTAGTTTCTTTTGAGATGAGGTCATTTGGGCTTACAATTCTAAAATAATGGCAAATAATAATGCAGCAGTCAATTAATTAAAAGTTGCTGATGACCTCCTGAAAAAGAAAAGAGCAAGAACCCTTGGAGGAATAAGGCACCATGTACTGAGCAGCCAGCAGAATTCCAAATGGTTCTGGCCTCTTTGGGAGAAAGCGGCTGACAGTTAGCAAATGAGGAGCACCGTTGACAAATGTAAAGCATTACCCATCGGTCTCAACAGCCAGACAAGCGTAATGGTAAGCACAACACATTTAAAATAAAAATGAATAGGATTGCAAGTCAGGAAAATTGCACATATGGATGGTGGGGAAGAAAGGGGGAGAGAGAGAGAGACTCAGAGATGTCCTTAGACTGTCCCTCAGCAATGCAAAGGAACACGTTGTACTAGAATGGGAGCCTCGGTGGAAACTATGAAAGAGGAAGTGAGTTCAGTGGTAGAGGGGCTAGAATAGCTTCATTGTGCTTGTATATACTGCCTCAAACCCCACATCAGGCCTGAAGTCACTCCTAGATATCCACATGATGTCCAGGGACTTCTAATCTGTAATGCAGGGTAAAAATTGTTAGCCTGGTTTTAGCCGACATTAGGAGAAGACAGGGAATGCCCAGGAGTTTCAGCAAAGCTCCAGAGCCACTCCACAATCCAGGGTTTGTGTGGGCAACTGGACTGGATCTAATTAAGATCCATTTATTATCCCTGCGGCCAGGTTCCATTACCCTCTTTCCTCGGTACCACGAGGTTGAGAGAAAATGGGACAGATCAGACACATTTCACTTCCTGTTACTGTGTCAGAACACAATGGAGCTAGAGAAACTCCTGCCCATCAACAAAGGCAGCCATACAACCAGGGAAAAGGAGAGTGGATTCAGAGTGCTGGATCTTAGCCCCCAAAGAGCATCAGTACCATGGATAGCTTCTTTTGCATGAAAACGTAGGCGCCTTCCACACAGCTAATAAAATCCCACATTATCTAGTTTGAACTGAAATATATGGCAGTGTGGACTCAGATAACCCAGTTCAGAGCAGATATTTTGGGATTTTCTGCCTTGATATTCTGAGTTGTATGGCTGTGTGGAAGGGCCCTGAGAAATAAGTAGAATATGCAGTCTGACACTACTTTAACTGCCATGGTACAATGCTATGGAAACACAGGAATTGTAGTTTCACAAGGTCTTTAGCCTTCTATGCCAAACAGTGTCGATGCCTCAACAAACTACAACTCCCCACCTTTAATCCATCACCCCACTGGCATAGAAACTACTGACTGTCACTGTTTTGTCAGAACAATTCATGAGAATTTTTGTTCACAAGCTCAAGTCAGATGAAGGGCAGCTTAAAAAAAAAAAGCACTGTTGCAAAAAGATATATGGTACCAGAGAACTATCCAGCTGATGTTGCCCTTTTTGTTCAAATGTTTCAAATACAACAACTAAATAATACAAAGTAAGATTTGTGAATTACATGCAGTGAAGTACTTTTAACTGTTACTGATTTTGGCAGAAATGATGGAAGCATGTGTTCAATTCATCTATAGAATTACTCAGGAGTTAAATGTGAGTTGTTCAAGGTTGGTTATCACAATTGTTTATATTTTCCTATTTAAGCAAGATACGAATTACAGCCTCCCTCATGTAAACAGGATTTAACAGTAATTAAAAATACATTGTTAAATTTCAATATTTCTGACACCCATGCCTAAGAGTTAAGAATCTAAACTTACCCAAAATGTTTTCACTTGAATTTTGTAAACCTCTGATGACTCCTAAAGTCTGTTTCATGTTCAGTACAAACAAGCAAAGCAAATCAAAGCCAAAAAAGCTGCCATTCCTCTTTATATTGATGGCCTTTCACTGGAAAAGAGACCGAGAAAGCATAGAATTCTGGGAAATGTAGTATGGGAAGGTGAGGAGCCCTATGCCAGAGAATTCAAAAGGCCTAACCTAAACTACATTTCCCAGAATTCTACTCAGAATCAGAAAGCCCCAATCAGGATAGGGGAGAGAGTTGTCCCTCCATAGCAGCAACTAGACAAAGTTCCAATACATTGTTGAATCTGCAAAGGGGAGAGCTGACTGATACTTCTAGTAAGTAAATTTCTGTGCTGGGCTGGGAATAAATTCCTAAGTCGGAGGTCTAATAGTTAATATGAGAGACATTCAGTGAGATAGCTGCTGTGGCTTTTTTTAAAAAAATTGTCAAAACTTTATAAACTTTCCTAAAATCAGTAGATGTGTGAATATTTCTGAAAATTGGGAGAAATGATCCCCTGTTATCTAGTTTCATTGTATAAAAATTCAGATAGCAGTTGTAGATTTTTTAAATTGCCAAAAACTCTGTTGATAAGTGAAATGTTCTGGAACTTGATGGGTTAACAATGTTATATGTGTACTACCATTGTAGCACGTTTCACCACAATAGCTGTAAATACGGGGGAGAAAGGAGCCCCTGAAGTTTCCCCACTTGCGCAATTACTATAATGAAAAAGTAACAAAATTTCATTACTCTTGTTATAGTAATGGAATTTTCACTAACAGTACTTCGGAAACATTTTAGAAATTAAATGCTAGCACCTCCTATTTTTGTATTGAGAACTGAATTTTTTTAATCGACCGTACAGTCCTAATAGGAACTATGTGACTAAATGAGGGTTTTTTCCTAAGCTTTACACAGAGCAGAAATTTGGATATTTTTATTACTGATCTCAGAAAAATTTTTGTTAACACTTCAGAATCACCATCATAACTCTCATGGCTCAATGCTATGGATTCCTGGGAGTTGTAGTTTAACAAGGTCTCTAGCCTTCTCTGCCAAACAGTGCTGCTGTCTCACCAAACAACGACTTCCAGGATTCCATGCTATAAAGCCTTGGCAGGTCTACCATGTAGATGCACTTTTTTAATCTCCCAAATACATTGACCCCCCTAACTCACAGAATTATTTTTTCAGCTGAAAAACAATGTAAATTTTAAAAGTGTTAGGCAAAGACATAGAATCATAGACTAATAAAGTTGGAAGAGACCACATGGGCCATCTAGTCCAACCCTCTGCCATGCAGGAAAAGCACAATCAAAGTATCCCTGACAGATGGCTATCAGTCATGTTTTTAAAGTGTTTGATATAGTATTTCATGTCCCCCCCACCCCCACCCCCACCCAAATTTCAAATGACCTGGAGGTCTTTTTTATTATTACAAAGATCTGTCTGAGGCATTCTGGCAGCTATAGCATTGTGATGGAGGCATTGAAGGGGAAGAGGCCTCTTTTGAGTTCAGTTGCCAAAAACACTCAGAAAATTCTGTACAACTGGAGCTGGATCATAGTTAAATGACTATGGAGATGAAGAAGACAGGGAAATTAGCCCCAGGAGGCACAAACAGTCTATTTGTTTTCCCCTCTCCACTAAAACCAGAGTTCTCCATTTCTCCATATTAATATTGTTTATTAGCCCTTGCATCTGGATAATTTTCCTTCATTTTTACATAAAAAATCAATCCTATTTTTATCTGCTCTAATTTTTCTGCTAAAATGGACCACCTAGGATTACTCAGGGCAGATTAATTAGGATGCATTTCTGCGTCTGTGTGTTTTGCATCCCCCGCAAATGACTTGGTTGGTGATGTATTTGGGCCTCTTCTGCAATGAATTTCACCATATATCCTCTTCCTGCAGTATCTGCAAATGCAGGCACTGTAACAGGGGAATTTTAAAAGGTCTTTGCTGTACTCTGCACTTTTCCGGGTACAGCCTTGTAAACCATGCTAATTTATGAATTAAAGTCTACTTATTTTAAAGCGCCAACTAAGGGGACTCAATTGGCAATTGGGAAGAGTTTAATGTTGAGCTGTGCTCCTGGGAAGTTTGCCGGAAATTATTTGCTCCAATTTTCATGTGCTAGTATTCATGAAAAGCAATGCCTAAATCAAATGGCAGGCTAGACTGATTAGGCATGAATAAAATGTCCTGTTTGGGTCCAAGTGCAACAAGGACAATGAAGAATTTAACCTATGGACCAGGACTCTATTGAGCCAGGAAAGTCACAGCTAGATGAGATTTGGAACTGCCTGGACTATTCATACCATGGTTGCCTCCTCTAGGAAAGAGAAGACAAGGGCTCACTAGGATGTGGGCAACAAGGAGTTGTTGGACAGAGTTGAGTATGTCACTCAAGCTGCTCTGCACATTCCAATCTATCTTGCTTCCCTCAGATGAGTATAAGATACACTCTCATCACCAAGGTTGAAATACGATTACCAGTGTGGTATAGTAATTTGAGGTCTATACTGTAGATGTAATGCAGCTTCACCCCACTTTGACTGCCATGACTTAATGCTATGGAATCATGGCAGCTGTAATTTACAACACCTTTAGACTTCTCTGTCAATATTGCTTGTGCATTACCAAACTGCATATCTCAGGATCCCATAGCATTGAACCATGGAAATAAAGATGGAGTCAAACTGCATTAATTCTACAGTGTAGATGCACCCTAGGATTCTGGGTGTGAACATCCATTCAGTTATGGAAATGCATTGGGCAACCTTGGGCAAGACATATTCTCTTAGCATCAGAGGAGGACAATGCCAACATCACCCTCCTCTGATACTAAGAGAATATGAATTAAACAAATCTTTTGCCAAAAAGCCAACATAAGTCAGAAACAAAGGCACACATTTCCCATTCCATACATGGAATATAGACCCAGGTCTTCTTCAGAGTTGGTATAGAAGAAAACAGGAAGGGGAGCAATGATCTCTCCAATGACATATCAGGGTTGGCTAGAAATTTTAGATGTATTCCTGTTCATTTTTGGTGTCAGGTTATTTTGGGACATTGTGTCAAAAAGAATAAAGAATAGAATAACTACATAATACAAAATAGTAGTGTTGGTATACCTGAAGGCCTCAAAGCAAGGCACAACACCACTGGTGACTGACAGAAGCATGGCAATATAGTACTTCCTATACTTCAGTTTTCAGTATCCATACTCTTCCAAGAACCTTCCTAGATACCTCCTTCCCTATAGCCTAGTCCTATTGGAGTTCATGGAGACCCAGAACAGCTATATGCAACTGTGATTCGGGAAGAGGCCTTGTTAGAATTTTGCCTCTTATCCATAACTGTTTAACAAGTCTTAATTCAATTTGCCGTTGTTTGGTCTGGGTGCATGTATAAATCATTTTAATTAATTTATGGAATGTATTTTGAATATATAGCTCATTTAATTCCTCGTTTGAAGATGAAAGGAAAAGTGAAACAAAGTGAATTGGCAGCTTTCAGGACTTTTCAATGCATCACTGATCCAATCAAAAATCACACCCTGCAGCATGTTAAGATGCTATTAAGCAATCAAAAAGTTCCATGCAGCACCCAATAAACATCACAAAATTATGGTGACAGCTCAATTTGTGACATCTTGATTAGATTCTTAAAATAGTATAAATTAACTGGCTATGTATATTTTCTCTCTGCTACATCTAGTAACAGAATCACTATATATTTTTTAAAAAAAAATGGCCACGTGAGTACATCATATTCTTAAATACCCACTTTTGTACCCAATTTCCTTTCAAAGCAAATTTCACAGGAAGTTTTGCATTTCTAGGTTTAGTAAGTGCTGCATTTCTACTACAAAAAGTGTCATATAGTATTGGATCTCCAAAGCAGAGTAAACAAATTGGCAAAGCAGAAGCTGAACCACCACTCCTGACAAAACAGAGATGAGAAAGAAAGAAAGAAAGAAAGAAAGAAAGAAAGAAAGAAAGAAAGAAAGAAAGAAAGAAAGAAAGAAAGAAAGAAAGAAAGACTCTGAGTAGCGTGTGAAAAGCCAGAGTTTAGCCCATTCCTGAAGAACCTAAAAGAAAGATTGGGCTCCACCTATTTTTTTCACAAATTATAAGAAATAGAAGGAGCAAGATGAAGCCCACAAAGTAAGGTAGGTTGCAATGGGGTTTCTGTAGCCAGTAGAGATATAAGGGAATGGGAGGGAAGGGACAGCTATTCCACATCCCAAGCTGCCTGAGCCTGGAGAGTGCAGGTGGGCTAGTGTCTCATGTATGCAATTTTACATTAAGACTATAGTTTTACTGAATGCAGAGAAGTTAGACATCTATAAACCTAGGTTATGATACTAAATGCCAGCCAATAATTGGCAATTATCACAAATACTTTCAACATTTAACAAGAGCAAAAATCATTTTTATTTCAATTGTTTTGTTGCAAATGCACACTTGCACAGCAATTTCTCTCTTTTCTTCACAAAACTCTCTGTGCTGAGAGAATGAGTTCTACACTGCTTTTGGGTGCGATGTTAAAGGATGAGGCACTCAGCCCTCTCCTGTCAGCAATAAATGGTGTTATAAGCAGAAACAGGGATACTGCAGTGTCCTGTGGTACCTACCATATAGACCAGGCATGGGCAAACTTTTTTTGCCTTGGGGGCCACACTGCAAGCCCGGCCAGGAGGGCCGGGGGCTGGGCACATGCTGGGTGAGGAAGGCCAGGAAAGGACAAGGCAGCAGTCATCCTCTAGCTGTTCTCCCATCATAAGGCTGGGCTGCTCACCCCATCCTTCTGCTGGGAGAAAGGCAAGACATGTGGCAACTGCCTCAGTCCTTCTCCCCGATCCTCAGGCTGCCCTCTTGGCATTATGCCAGGAGGAGGGCGAGACAAGCGGTGGCTGAGAGTGCTCTGGAGGGCTCTAAGCCACTGCATGCCTTCCTCGAGTTGTCCTCCTGGCATAAGGATGGGGCCACTCGCACCGTCCTTATACCAGGAAGAGGACAAGACACACAGTGGCTGAGAGCGCTCCAGAGGGCTCTCAGCTGCTGTGTGCCTCCCTCCCTCATCTTTTTGGCATAAAAATGCAGTGGGCCACCATATCTTTATGCCAAAAGGACAAGGAAAATAAGGAGAGCCTGAGGTAAGCACCCTGGGGTTGCATCTGGCCTCCAGGCCTTAGTTTGCCCATGACTGGTATAGAGTCATGTATAAGCAGACCATGTCATAAGGTGAGAGCAGGTTTTGTGGTCAAAATTATGGATTTTGATATGACCCATGGATAAGTCAAGAGTCATTCCACAGAGATGAGAAAGCACCAACGAGCCTCAGGCGTCCAGTTGCCACTGGAGTCTGCTGCAATTTCGCCATCCAGGCATTAAAAAAAGCCAGAAGTGATGTCATGGCAGAGAGTAGAGGGAATTGCTGCTTCTTTTAGGTTCTTCCAGGATAGCTTACGCTCTTGCCTTTTGCTTCTTCTCCACTCAGAGAAGGGAATGGCTTCTGTTTTAATAAGAATTAATATATGGTTTCAAACTGATCCAGGAAAAGTCAACCGAGGATTTTAGGGTTGATTTTTAACTAACATTTCTAAACTTAGACATTTGTGTACAGTGTTCCCTCATTACTTCGCGGTTCACTTTTTGTGGATTCGCTATTTCGCGTTTTTCAATAAACTCTAAAAGACTATTATAAATCATAAAAAATTACAATTTACAGCCTAAGGAAGGGAGGAAAGAGAAGCCAAAGAGAGATAAAAGGAGCCCAAGCAGCAACAGGAGGAGAAGGAGGCGATTTATCAACACACGATTGGTTTATAAAGACTTAAAATAGTGTATAACTGCTGTAATATTGTATAAATATTAAAATAAATATAGCGTCCCTACTTTGTGGATTTTCACTAATTGCGGGTGGTCCTGGAACCTAAACCCTGCAATAAGTGAGGGAACACTGTATAGATCATTTATCACACCCAGCTTGCTGGCAGGAGGGGTCTGGATGCATCATCATCTTTCAGTGCCCAATTCACCAGTGTTATGTAACTTCTTCACTTGGTGTGGCTCCCAGGTATTTATGGATCACAGGTGTGACATCATAACCATGTGCCCTTTCCACCATCTCAGCCAGTGTTTCATGTGCAAATGATGTTTGGAGTAAACTGTAATGGAATGGGGGGGGGGGGGGATGAAAAACGCCAAAACTTTAGAAGTACAATTCACTTATGAGGACACTTCTAAAATTATTCATTTTTGTATGACTTAAACAAGTGAAGACTTACATCTTAAATACTTAGACATGGTCAAATTAACAGTAAGGCATGAGTAGAAATGCCATTATCTAGCACAAGAAGCTACACTTCCCTAACGGAAAGTAAAACTAGAGAGGAATGCTAATTTAACCATATAATGCTTTGCCCTCTTGCTTCCTGGTTTTTAATGTTGCAATAAAAAATTACCTATTTTATTAAATGTAAGTGCTATGAACACAAGGGAACTGAGGCAGAAGAACCTACTGGTAGAATATGCCAAGTGCAATACAATTAAATCTGATCTCTTTCTGGTTTAATTTTTTTCTTCCCCTTAGGAAAGAACCATTAATCATATTAATGCAGGTTGTAATACAGTACAGTAAATATTTTCCAATAGGAGGAAAAACCTAACTACTAGAGGACATACAATCAGGAAAGTCTTCGTTTTGCAACCAACTCCTCAAAAACGGCTTTGTTCCAGATGCATTAAAACTATTTAAGGGGAAAATTAAAGTTTTGACATTCATCTCTGCTGTGTTTCTTTCCACCACTGAATAGTGAATAGGTATAACTGGTGACTTGAAAGGCAATATTATATGGTCATAAGCGCTGGAACAGCTACATGCAGTTTCGGTTATGTGGAAAGTAATATTATATGGTCAAAAGAATTGAAATGGCAAAATGGAATGTAATATTATAAGGTCATAAGAAAGGAAATTATGCACATATGGATGACCTTAAGGACCAAAGTATGTATCACACACAAATGAATATTTGTTGGGTAGCCATTGATTTGCTTGAAAAGCTTGCTTCAGAAAGGTCAGTTAGCAGCAGAATCTATGATGAGCTTAATAATAATAATAATAATAATAATAATAATAATAATAATAATAACAACAATAACAACAACAACAACAACAACAACAACAACTTTATTTTTATATCCCACCAACATCTCACCGAAGGGACTCATGGCAGCTTACAAGCAGGACCAAGCCCAGTACAACAAAGTTTACAAACCAAAAACACATTAAAAACATAATAAGCATATAGCAATCTGATTAAACAATTAAAAATGGCAAAGTATAAAAAACATTAAAATGAATAAAAACAAACCTCAATAACCTCATAATTTATTATGTTAACATAATACCACATTGGCTTTACACAACTGTATTATTATTATTATTATTATTATTATTATTATTATTATTATTATTATTATTATTTTATTGTATGGCACAGCAAACAAGATAGATATGCTGGATTTCGTTTCACAAAATCACAAGTCAAACACTTCCCAAGTGTCTAGGACTGTGTGATGTATTTTCGGATGATGCGTGCAGATCCCAGTAGGGTGGCCTTTCGCAGTTGGCAGATCGTAATTTTGTCAATGTCTATTGTTTCCAAATGCCGGCTGAGATCTTTTGGCACAGCACCCAGTGTGCCCATCACCACCGGGACCACCTGCACTGGTTTCTGCCAGAGTCTTTGAAGTTCAATCTTGAGGTCCTGATAGTGGCTGAGTTTTTCCTGTTGTTTTTCGTCAATGCGACTGTCACCTGGGATGGCAACATCAATGATCCAAACTTTTTACTTTTCCACAACTGTGATGTCTGGTGTGTTGTGTTCCAGAACTTTGTCAGTCTGGATTCGGAAGTCCCACAGTATCTTTGCGTGCTCATTTTCCAATACTTTTGCAGGTTTGTGATCCCACCAGTTCTTTGCTGCTGGGAGGTGGTACTTGAGGCATAAGTTCCAATGAATCATTTGGGCCACATAGTTGTGCCTCTGTTTGTAGTCTGTCTGTGTGATTTTCTTACAGCAGCTGAGGATATGATCAATGGTTTCGACGGTTTCCTTGCAGAGTCTACATTTTGGGTCATCAGCTGATTTTCCGATCTTGGCCTTAATTGCATTTGTTCTGATGGCTTGCTCCTGGGCTGCAAGGATCAGGCCTTCTGTCTCCTTCTTCATTATTATTATCCTTCTTCTTCTTCTTCTTCTTCTTCTTCTTCTTCTTATTATTATTATTATTATGTTTATGTTTATGTTTATTCATACCTTGCCTTATCTCTCCACAAGGAGACTCAAGATGGCTTATATTAAAAGCATTTAATACAATTTAAGATCTACAACTATACTAACATTAAAACAGAATTAAATATCAATGGTATTAAAAGATTCACAGTTAAAATCCATAAAGTCATATTCAAGCTTAAACCACAGCACCCCCTGACTTGATCTTAAAAGCATCCTTCTTTAAAAAGCCTTCCTGAATAAAAAGGTTTTATCAGGGAATTCCAGAGTTGAGGGGCAGCCACAGAGCTTGTGATGGAGGTGGGCCTGAGAGAAGGGCCCTTCCTGAAGATCTCAGGACCTGGACAGGTTCTTACAAGGAGAAGCAGACAGTCAAACAGCCTGGACCTGAACTGTGTAGTGCTTTAAAGACCATAACCAGCACTCTGAGTTGTGTCCAGAAACAGACCGGCAGTCAATGGAGCTGCTGCAGGAGGGTTTTTTCGCTCCCTGCAGCCAGTTCCAGTTAGCAGCATGGCTGAAACTCTTTGGACCAGCTGAAGTTTCTAAGCACTCTTCAGAAACAGCCCCAAGTAGAGCATGTTACAATAATCCAGATGGGATGTGAATAAGGCATGTACCACCATGGCCAGATCCGGCAGTTGACATATAAGTTTTAATTGTGCAAAGGCCCTCCTGGCCACTTCCAATGCCTGGGACTTCAAGTTCAGTGCAGAGTCCAGGAGGACCCCCAAACTGCAGACCTGTGTGATCCCATCCTGCACAGACTGGATCCCTATTCCCTGATCTGCCTTCCGACTGACAAGGAGTATCTCTGTCTTGTCTGGATTAAGTTTCAATTTGTTTGCCCTCATCCAGTCCCTTACTGATGACAGGCACTGGCTTAGGGTCAGCACAGCTTTCTTGGCATTGGGTGGAAAGGAGTAGTAGAATTGAGTATTATCCACATGTACTGCACTCCAAAACTCTAGATGACCTCTCCCAGTGGTTTCATGTATATGTTAAGCAGCAAAAGAGAACCCTGAGAAACCCCACAGGTCAATGGTCAGAGGTTCAAACAGGAGTCCCCCAGCACCACCTTTTGGGTATGGCCCCCCAGGAAGGAATGGAGCCACTGTAAAGCAGTGCCTTCCAGTCCCATCCCAGAGAGATGACTCAGAAAGATGCAATGACCAATGGTATTGAAAGCCACCAAAAGGTCCAGGAAAACCTCTGTGTAGGTCATTCACCAAGATGACCAACACTATTTCCATTTCATAGTCAGGCCTGAAACCAGTTTGAAATGGCAATCAGAGACTCTAAGAAAAAAATGGGTTCCCAAGGGTTTGAACTGACAAGTACCCACTAATGGAATAATAACAATGTATTAGATATCATTAAACATTATATTATGTACAATAAATGAATATGAATGTCAGATAAGTGGTTACAAATCACGATCAAACTGTTGCACTCACAGTATGATGAATGGTGGTTGCATTCACAATGTAGTAAACTTTCTTGTTAATCTTCTTAATTCTTCGTAAAGGAGCACCAACCACAGCTTCCCAAAGGAATTTAGATTTTTTTTCCCCCAAAGCAGTTTTGTCTCCTTGTCCAGGGAAGAGAAATCTGGAAAGAACCTTCCATTTATGACAACATTTTCTCATGACATTGTGCCTACATCTGTGGCTGGCATCTTCAGAGGATCTGATGGTGGTAAAGCAAGTGGAGTATATATACCTCTGGAATGTCCAGGATGGGAGAAAGAGCTAAAGTGAAGGGTGAAGTCAGCAAGTCCAATTTGCAAGTGTTTGCATGGGATCCATCCATTTGCATATGAATAAATCAGAAGATTGCATGGTCAGTAGTGGAGGCATCTGCCTAGACGTAGCTAGTCCTTTGTTCCCTGTGAAGTGTTTATTGCCTAGAACAGGTATAGGCAAACTAAGACCCAGGGACCGGATGCGCCCCCCTGGGTGTTTATTTCAGGCCCTCCACATTCTCCTTGTCCTCTCAGCATTAGGATACGGTGACCCGCCGCATCCTTATGCAGAAAGGACAGAGGAGGAAGGCATGCAGCAGCCAATAGCCCTTTGGAGTGCTCTCAGCCACAGCATGTCTCACCCTCTTCCCAGCATAAGGACAGTGTGAGCGGCCCCATCATTATGCTGAGAGGATGGCCTGAGGAAGGCACACAGTGGCTAAGAGCCTACTGGAGCACTCTTGGCTACTGCCAGTCTCGCCCTCCTCCCAGCATAAGGACAGTATGAGCGGCCCCATCCTTATGCCAAGAGTATAGCCTGAGGAAGGCACACAGTGGCTAAGAGCCTTCTGGAGCACTCTTGGCTATCACCTGTCTTGCCCTCCTCCCGGCATAATGCCAAGAGGACAGCCCGAAGATCAGGGGAGGAAGGTTGGGAAGGAGGATTGGGCAGTTGCTGTATGTCTCATTTTACTCCCAGCATAAGGATGGGATGAGCAGCCTCGTCCTTATGCCAGGAGGACAATCTGAGGATGACCCGGGTCCTGCCGGGCCCCTTCCTAACCCCTCTCTCTCACAGGCCCTTTCCCTTCCAGCCTGGCCATTTCAGTCAGGCCCTCAATGCAACTCCAAGACAAAACATTTGCCACCTTGCCAAGTTGTCTTTAGATCTGCCCACTCCACTTCTGAGTCTGTTCAGGGACTTCCAAGTTGCCCATTCTTGGTTTGCCCCTGGAGGAAGACCCTCATGGGGGGCCATCCAGATAGAATTGCCAGGTTTAGCTGCCCAGAGGGACACTCTTGCTGCTGCTGGAGGAACATCAAGAGGAGTGGTGGTTCTCATGAAGCCCTTCCTTGATTTGAGTCTACTGGGAGGAGGCTGATAGTCATGCAGTGGGTGGCTTTCACAATGTTCAACCCCTTTATCCTTTGCTGACCATTTACTTATTCACCAGGGTCCTCATAACAGACATCATGGCACTCATTAACTGGAATTTCCCAAAAGACATCACAGCCCTGTTTCAACATTGCCTTCCTATAAGCTATTTCCAGTGGAATAATGAACACCACCCGGACAAAGGATGCCTCTTACACACTTCAAAGGGAACAAAGGACTGGCTACTTCTCAGCAGATGCCATCACTATTGACTATGCAGTCTTCTCAGTTACTCACATGCTAATGGGTGGATCTCACTCAAACACTTGCATATCAAGCTTGCTAATTGCACCCTTCACACTTGATTAATAGACATTGATTCTTTCTCCCACACTGGACATTCCATGGGTATATATTCCACTTGCTTTACTACCATCAGATCCTCTGAAGATGCCAGTCACAGATGCAGGTAAAACGTCAGGAGAAAATGCTTCTAGAACACAGACATACACGGGAAAAACACAACACCCCAGTGATTCCGGACATGAAAGTCTTTGACAATAAAGAATACAGAACTCTTTCCTATCAACATGCAGCAAGTAAAATAAAATAACCAAACAGAACATCAAAGGGTAAATAGCACAAAATGTGATGGAATCTTTTTAATTTCAAGTCTTATTGAGAAAAGCAATCTATAAATAACTTCCTATTTAGGCAGCAAGTGTAAACATTGAAAATGTTATTTCCATATAGAGATACTAAACACTTTATTGGAATTCTTTCTGTTGTTTTCTTTAAACACAGACTGTACAATTTTGGTAAATGGTGGGAACAGCTGCTTCCATCTCGTTTGGTGATTGTATTTAAATAATCCCTAACAAATTATTGAAAGAAGGCTTCAAAGTTTCCAGCTAAAAGTGCACCCACATTAATTTCCTTTTTATAAATAGAGATATCCCTTGACATAGAAATTCTCTATTTCTCAGTTTTGTCATTTCTATTTTTACATAAAACTTTGGATCCAACATTTAGGAAACCCATTGGTGCAGAATTTTTGACCTTCTTAGGGATGGAGGAATCTCTCCATTTCAGTTGTCATCTGCTTTTCATTTTTCTGAAATTTAGTTCATTTCAGCCTGATTCAGATTCAGTGAAATAATTTTAAGTTCACAAGAAAAATTATATGCATTTTACTAATTTATTTCTTCAAATTGTCATCAGTGTGCACATTTTTCTTCAGGTATGCAGTTTGCAAGCCATTTTGAATCACTCAGTTCATTCGTTTAGACCCCACCTTATTCCCCAACATGGAACCCGAGGCAGATTTTTCTGTCATATAATTTTCTCTCATACAATACAATTTCTTTGTGCATCTTCCCCATAATGTGTCTTTTTCTGTAAGGTTTTTCATCATGTATGTACTTTTCAATATATTTTTAAAAGAGCACATTGTGTATTGACTATGCAAAAGCATAATTATATGAAGATCTATCCAATATAAGGTTGTACCATTAGTGTCAAGGCTAGATGTGGGTCATGTGCCAGGAAATAAATATATATACTCTTAAAATCCTAGCTTGAGTCCCAATCAAGCCTGAGCAGAAGATAAAAAGAAGAATAAAAATTGGAACAAGCTAGACTTGGGGGGAGGGGAGAGAAAGGAAAGATATGTCACCACTAGATTTAGGCCTTCTTCCACATTATAAAAAAAATGGACTTTCATAGTAAGCACCCATGGTGCTATTTTATTTGTGCATCAAAAAAAGATGTCCATTTTTGGCATACACCCAAGCTGACAAAATCTAGGGCAAGACCATGGCAACATATGAAGGAAGAACCTGTTTAAGGATCCTCCTGCTACAGGAAGCCTCCATGGAAGCAGACCAGGCCAATTTATATTATCTGGTGAGAACAGAAGTAGTCAACCATGCTGTTGCTAATCTACAAATTTCTATGAGAGGAGAAAAGGTTGCTGATGTTGCTGCTGATCTGATGGAATGAGCAGCAACATTCAATAGCTGTGACTCATAGACTGTAAAAATGCATGCTGTAGTGGAAACATTGAGGAAGACCTCTGTGTAGAGAGGAGATGGGTCTTGTGTGTCACAATTGTTCTGTCTATTCACTAAAAGCCCTTAAGGGTGAAAGCTTTTTTAAGGACTATTTTTGCAAAAGGAATCTAACCTGGTGAGACAAGGGAAAGAACTTGATGTAGCTATCTAAGGGCTTAGGAATAGGAATACATTTCTTTGCTTCCTGACATATGGCCCATGCCTAACCTGGGAGACATTCAAATACTAGATCGAAACAAGGTGGAGAATTGTATTATAAAAAATCCAAGAGCATACATTTTTATTCAATGGCTCTGCTATAGTCAGGCTTAACAATAAGACTTGGCCGATATGAAATGGTCACACTAGTGGAAGTGTGGCCACACAATTATGAAATGCTAGAATCTGAAGATCAAGTGGTCCATCTAAATTGATCTATTCATTCTCAACTTTGACGTAGGAATTGAGACCACACAGGTGTTCAATACTTCATCAAACATGAGCAAATTTAGCAATCTTGGCTTTTAAAAGTTGCTCATTTCCAAGAATTTCAACTAGACAGTTTCTCTGCAAGTTTGGAGAGAAATCAAGTACAATAGATTTTCGTAACAGTTCATATCATTATAGTGCAATAATTTGCACAATATACATTTCTTCCTAATAATTGTTATTTAATTTAAACACCCATTTTGCATATGGAAAATATTGTGTTTAATTTTAATTTGGGTTTTTTAAAGCATTGTTTGGTTTTTTTAAAGCATACTATAAAATGACCTCTAAACACCTTTTGCCAATATAGACCTTTTCCATTGTGATCAATATCAAAATCCTTCTCTCCTGTCACACAATGAAAATTGTGTCACGTCATCCTGCATATGGGGCGATTTCCATGAAAAATCCATTTAATTGACCATGTCATCATAAATGTATCTTTTAGATACCTAACTATCATGTGTTCCCATATGGTTGCAGATATGTTCAAAGGGCACCACAGGGAAAAAAAATCAGTACAGAAAAAAATATACTCAATAGAATAATCTTCTTTTGTCCCCAAATGTGGTCTATGTATTCAACAGATCTGTGCTTTGTAGGTGCTTTGTAGGATTAACCCACCTGAAACATCTCTCTGCTATCTGCTCTCTATATGGATGGATTATACACTGATCTCACCATACCAAGTAGCCTAAGTAGGCTGAGCACCTATTTGTTTCTTGATAGAGGGCAGGGAGTGAGTATGTTGACAACGCATTTGCTAGTACTGCATTTCCACTACTTTTGCTTTTGCTTTTGTTGGCCACAATCAACAAATGTTAAGTCATTCCAACTTGAAACTCAAGACTCTGGGCCTCTTAAACCCTTTACACATTTTTTTCTCCACTGAAAGCAGAGAATGAATTAGAAACATTAATAAAACTTAAGGAGTGTAATCAGCCATTTGATCCACTGGGGTTAAACTCATCTCTCCCTCCCGAAACTGAAGTAATTAGGTTTTGTTCAGAGAAGTGGTGTATGAGGTAATTAACTAGAATTTGTGGACTGTTGCTGCACAGAAGAGAAATTCTTTTGATTATAAAAACTCTACTAATTTTTGAAAGCAAATACAACTACTTGCTGTTTGATGAGAAAATTAGGCAAGACACAGCCTATTTTCTATCCTAAGACCAGGGTGCAATGGTCTTGAGCAGTGGTTCTCAACTTGGGGTCCCCAGATGTTTTTGGCCTTCAACTCCCAGAAATCCTAACAGCTGGTAAACTGGCTGGGATTTCTGAGAGTTGTAGGCCAAAAACATCTGGGGACCCCAGGTTGAGAACCACTGGTCTTGAGAGAGATAATAATTCCAAGGAACCTCATTGCTCATTTCCTATCAGCACCTTCAATATCTGCCCCATAAAACTGCAAAACCCGCCAGGGCACGCAGAGCTGGCAAGAGGAAAAATTGTTTTGGATGCACAAGGATTGGAGAAGGTCCCATCCATTTCTTGGATATATATCAACAGAACTACAACACTGAATTCTAATTAAATGTGCATTTTGAACCTCCATAGTTTGAAGAAAAATTAGAAAAATATGAGGATAAAAAACAGGGGTCCTCAAAACTTTTTAAGCAGAAGGCCAGTTCACAGTCCATCAAACTGTTGGAGGCCCGGTATATAGTTAGAAAAAAACATGAACAATTTCATATGCACATTGCACATATATTATTTGTAGTGCAAACCAAAAACATGAAAGAGCAATACAATAGTTAAAATGAAAAACAATTTAACCAACATAGTGGGCCTGCATTTGGCTGATGAAATAGTTACATTAATTAGGATTGTTTTTGTGGCTTCTGCATCAATTCAAGATAGTTCATTCAAAGTTCCTACCTGCATATTATTGAGTGGGAAGCCCTTAATTATTTAGTTTTGAGTGGGATAACTGAATCTATTAAGAAGTTTTATTTTTGAGAAGGTATGACATGATCCACATATGTGGGGAATATGCTCCAAGACCAATAATTTTTTTTATCCAATTGTTGCCAGTTTAGAGGGCTAATCTCTGCCCACTTGGTTGCCTAGCAACCAAGGGACAGCCAGGTTTCAGTTAGGGGACAGGCAGATTTAGGCCTCACTTAGGCTTCTTCCACAGATTATCTAATTTGCACTGGATTATATGGCAGTGTAGACTCAAGGCCCTTCCACACAGCTATATAACCCATTTATAATCTTATATTATCTGCTTTGCACTGGATTATCTTGACTCCACACTACCATATAATCCACGTCAGTGTGCATTTTATACAGCTGTGAAGAAGATGCCTCATATAATCCAGTTCTGAGCAGATAATATAAGATTAGAAATATACAGTAGAGTCTCACTTATCCAACGTAAACAGGCCAGCAGGATAAGTGAATATGTTGGATAATAAGAAGGGATTCAGGAAAAGCCAATTAAACATCAAATTAGGTAATCGTTATACAAATTAAGCACCAAAACATCATATTATACAACAAATTTGACAGAAAAAGTAGTTCCATGCGCAGTAATGCTATGTAGTATTTACAGTAGAGTCTCACTTATCCCACACTCGCTTATCCAACGTTCTGGATTATCCAACACATTTTTGTAGTCAATGCTTTCAATATATCGTGATATTTTGGTGCTAAATTCATAAATACAGTAATTACTATATAGCATTACTGTGTACTGAACTACTTTTTCTGACAAATTTGTTTTCTAACATGATGTTTTGGTGCTTAATTTGTAAAATCATAACTTAATTTGATGTTTAATAGGGTTATCCTTAATTCCTCATTATCCAACATATTCGCTTATCCAACGTTCTGCCGGCCCGTTTATGTTGGATAAGTGAGACTCTACTGTACTGTATTTACAAATTTACCACTAAAATATCACAATGAATTTAAAACACTGACTACAAAAACATTGATTATGAAAAGGCAGACTGCGTTGGATAATCCAGAACATTGTATAAGCGAATGTTGGATAAGTGAGATTCTTCTTTAATATGAAATAATTACTGGGATAGAATAATGCAGAACAATATAATCTCTAAAACCAGGACAGTAAATAAACAGGGGAATTCCACACAGGAAACAATCAGGGCCAGCTAACACCTCCCAACAAAGTATTCCCATCATCAAAGTCTGGCAAATCCTGTTTTCTCAGGGCCACAGACAGTAGAAGCACATAAAATATCGCAAACAACACCACTCTGAAAACAAGGAAATTCCAGACAGGAAACAATTAGGGCCAGCTAACACCTCCCAACAAAGTATTCCCATCATCAAAGTCTGGAAAATCCTCTGTTTTCTCAGGGTCACAGACAGTAGAAGCACATAAAATATCGCAAACAATACCACTCTGAAAACAAGGGAATTCCAGACAGGAAACAATCAGGGCCAGCTAACACCTCCCAACAAAAAATTCACTCAGGAAGGAAACAGCCAGGCTTTAAAGCTGCAAGGCCATTACATCCTAATCATTTTTCCTAATTGCAGCATTCATACTTGCCTCCAACAAACAAAAAACCCAATCAGAAATATTGTATATTCACAACCTTTAGGAAATAATATCCCCTGATGGCGCAGCGTGTTAAAGCGCTGAGCTGCTGAACTTCTGGACCGAAAGGCCACAGGTTTGAATTCGGGGAGCGGAGAGAGCCCCCACTGTTAGCCCCAGCTTCTGCCAACCCAGAAGTTCAAAAACATGCAAATGTGAATGCATCAATAGGTACTGCTCTGGCGGGAAGGTAACGCTGCTCCATGCAGTCATCCCACATGACCTTGGAGGAGTCTACGGACAACGCCGGCTCTTCGGCTTAGAAATGGAGATGAGCACCAACCTCCAGAGTAAGACACGACTGGACTTAATGTCTGGGGAAAACCTTTACCCTTTACCTTAACTACCACCAATTCCTCAATACTTTATTTCCCATACCACCAGACTTTGCCACAGCAACGCGTGGCCGGGCACAGCTAGCATATATATATATATATATATATATATATATATATATATATATGCTGCCTGAGTCAATCAATGCCCAACATGTGTCACTTCCATATATATTTACCCACAAGTAGATTCTGTCACATGTCTTCATTATTTTACATTTTGAAATAATCCATACACAAAAAGTACATTTTCAGATGTGTTCAAACTACTTGAAAACATTTTATTTTTTTAAAAAAAAAAATCTTATTTTTAGATGTATTTAGGGAACACGGGAGGAAATCTATAAAGAAGAACCCTGATCATATGTAGTAGATGTCAAAGGCAAAAGCCACTGTAGTGGCTTCTACCTTTGGTAAGGTAAAGGTAAAGGTTTTCCCCTGACATTAAGTCTAGTTGTGTCTGACACTGGGGGTTGGTGCTCATCTCTATTTCTAAGCTGAAGAGCCAGCACTGTCCATCGACACCTCCAAGGACATGTGGCTGGAATGATTGCATGGAGCGCCATTACCTTCCCGCCAGAATGGTACTCACATTTGTATGTTTTCTAATTGCTAGGTTGGCAGAAGCTGGGGCTAACAGCGGGAGCTCACCTTGTTCCCCAGATTCAAACCGTCAGCCTTTCCATCAGCAAGTTCAGCAGCTCAGCAGTTTAATCCGTTGCGCCACTGGGTGCTTTGGTAGTTTAGTACAAATTGCCAGGCTCTTTATCTAAAATAACACTGCAGTAACTTGAAATTTCAGTTGAGAATTTGGAAATAAAGGTTGGGCATGGCAAAGTTACTATGGGAATGTGAACTCAGGAAATATAAGAGTTCTAAGCAAGAATGATTTAGTGTCTCATTCTCTGAAATGCAAAAATTTTGGGAAGTGAAGGAAACTTTAATTTGGGTGGAGCAGAATTCTTATCTAGGGAGGGCAATGTCCTCATTTGACCCTCCCTGTTTTTGTAGCCCTGAGCATGCTTCTTTCACAACACCAAATTTTGCCCCAGACCTGAGCACAAACAGGGGCTGCCATCCCCTGCCATGAAAATGAAGACTCTCCTGTGACTCATTAAGAATTGCAAAAATACACTAGTCCCAATAGTTTGCTCTCTTTTGTTTGAGGAAGGTTGTCTACCATTACAGATCTTCTCCTCGAAACCCACAATAAGTTCCAAAGGAATCCCTTGGAACACAGCTTGAAGGCCACAGCTTTAATTCATCATTTAGAGAAGTGATCATCTGTTTTTCAGCTTAAGCAAAAAGAAGGGTAATGATGGTTGATTAAAAGGGGTTATTTTTCCCCTCCCGGAGATGGGAGAAAAATCATATGCAGCCAAAGCCCAGGCAGTGTGCTGTTAATATTTGTACCAGGAGGTTAATTAGCATTAGCAGAAGGCTCAATAGCAATGTACAGTTAGTCATATGGTAGTGTCTGCTCCCAGCAGTGTACCAAAGAGAAAAACAAGTTAAAAATAGGGTTTGTTCCCCTCCTTCCTCTCTATTTTTGCAAGGGGAAAAATGATTTAACAAGACAAACATAAAGTAATTGGATTCCTTTTTTGTTGTTGTTTGCTTTCTGTGTCTCCTCTCCAGCTAAGTGTTTGATTTAGTTGCTTGCTTTGCTCTCTTCAAGTTGGGTATGTGCTGAGTAATAATAGAGGTAGTTGTGAGATTTTGCCTTTTCTCTCCGAAAGCAAATTGCCAGTTCCTTCAGTCTAAATGAATGCCACAGGCATCATAGGGGGACTCTGGCAGAATTTGATAAAACAGATCAAGGGCCTCAATTAGTCAATGGGGTTTCTCTGATTCTTTCTAGCATCAACTTTTCAAATCACAGAAGCCTCTTGATCTCCTCCTACTTTGGCACCACACTAGTTTCCACTCTGTTAAGTGTTGACTGCTAACTAATGCGTTTTCTAAATCTTTGAGGGAAGCAGTGCAATACATTGGTAGAACAACAGATTTCTAAATGCATTGGCTACAATGAATTTCTAAAGCCCTGCAATATGCCATTCATATGACAAGCAGTCACAAAGACACCTTCCCAAACATGTCTGGCTTTAGAATCTGGAAAAAATAAGAAATTGGCTGACCAGACAGACAATTGATACTCTCAGTGGTAGGACAACAACACTTTTCAAGATAAGCAGCAATGGTGAGAGACCAGTGCTGCATACTATTGAGCTTATCAGAAAGTCAAGGCAAAACATCCCACATCACCTGGCTTCTGTGGGGAAAGAGGGAGCAGTGGAGTGAATCTGTCACCCTGTGCACAACTCTTTCTTGGCAATGCTTTCCCCATCACATCCTTGTGGTGAAGCCTTCCATGTTGGGGTGAAAGCATCTGGCAATGCTTTCACCCCGGTTGGGGATGGGGCCTACACCGGAAATCAAATGACATAATGTGATCTCCAGCATGGGCTTCGATCCTCCAGACAGAGTGAAAGTGTCCTAGGATGCTGATTTCACCTTGTCTGATAAGGTTGTAAATGTGAGTGATAGATTGCTTGAATTAAAGAACTAACTATTCTCAAAGGTAATATCCAGTTATGGAACATTCTATCCCAGGGGTCCTCAAACTTTTTAAGCAGAGGGCCGGTCCACAATCCTTCAGACTGTTGAGGGGCCAAATTATCATTTGGAAAAAAATGCAAACAAATTCCTATGCATACTGCACATGTCTTATTTGTAGTGCAACAACAACAACGACAAAAGAACAATACAATATTTAAAAATGAAAACAATTTTAACCAACATAAACCTATCAGGATTTCAATGGAAAGTGTGGGCCTGCTACTGGCCAATGAAATAGTCAAGTTAATTAGGATTGTTGTTGTTGTGTGCCTTCAAGTCATTTCAGACTTTGGCCGAGCCTAAGTCTAAAATTAATTATTTATTTACTGCATTTATTTACTACATTTATATCCCACCCTTCTCACCCAGAAGGGGATTCAGAGCAGCTGTATGTACATGCAATATATTATATTATTAGCATAGCACAATATTAGCATTATATAATATTATATTGAACTATACCACTATACTATTATATAATATGTAATATATAACATATAATTAATATTATTATATGGTATTATTATTAGTATTATATTGTATAACATAATATTATTATCAATATAATATGTATATACAATATATTATATTATTAAAACTGATATAAAAATATTATATTATAAAACTGAGAGCGGAGGCCAGGTAAATGACCTTGGAGGGCCGCATCCAGCCCCCGGGCTTTAGTTTGGGGACCCCTGTTCTATCCAATACCCCTGGTTTACTATTGAAAAGAAAAAATAAATTATTTTCACTTTCCTGATTATTTAAGTAATTTTATTCATTCTGACTGTTATTACTAGTTTTGTGGTTACACAGTATATTAATGTACTCTATTATACTATACCATGTGTTGTTAACTAGTCAACTTCACCTTATGGTGACTTCCGGGAAAATCACTTTTAAAAGAGTTATCATGGGGAAAAGGTGTCTTCTCTGAAGCTTTATCACCAATCCTTGTTTCTACACGAAACATGTGCTAAAGACTTCAAGGTGAAATTATAAACTCCCTGCTCCTGAAAATCTGAACAAACATTACAGAACTAGCACCATTTACAAGATTTTGATCATACCCATTTTAATTCAGATTTATTGTCTGAATATATCTGAATGGCTCTACTATTACAAAACCAAAGTGGTTTCATACACTGGAAACAACTACCTGTCATCCTTTCGATCAGCTAACTATCAGGTGGGAAACTTGCTGCCTACATGAATCTCCTTGCCTGTCCCCATCATGTCTCACATAGGCATTATTATTATTACTACTACTACTCCACTTTTTCTTTCCACAAGGAGACTCAAAGCATCTGCCATTGTGACCAAATCTGCTATGGTGGTGACAAGGAGGGGAGATTTCCCTCTACTTAATCAAGATGTACCCCCTCCCAAAAATTATTTGCAATTAAAATTCTGGTTTTCTATTATAAATTGACAAGATAAATTATGCTCCTGACTCCTGAAAAAACACAATTGGACAAGTTCACAGCATGCCTTAAAGAGTAAAACATTAGTTTCAGAATGGAACCAAAAAATAAGTGCTTGATTTAAGGCAGGAGTAGGGTGTGTGTGTTGCAAACAGTTTGTACTGTGGCCCCAAACTCGATTTTTCTGATTCTAAAAGGTCTCTGGCAATACCCAATTTGTCTTTTTCTCATGAAATTTTTATTTTATCAATTTGTTGTGTAAAACAGTCCAGAAGTGAAGAAAACTTTCCAGAAAGGTGGCAGTTCAATTTCATTATCTCAACTCTCCTTTTAGCTTTTTGGGCCCAAACCTGGGTCAGAATGGTACTGAAAGTGATGTGAAATCACTTCTGAGTCACTAGAAAGCACCTATGAGGACTGGGGTGAGAATTGCACCCTAGCCACATAGACTTACCTAATTCTAAAATTTCTTTCTCTCTCTTCTCTCTCATATTCACATCATCATCATCATTATCATCACCACCACCACCAGCACTGCCACCTGTGCAATGGCAAGTTCAGTAGTAGGTGGGCTTACTTTAGAAAAAAGATTCTAAAAGCAAATATTGAAGTTGCTATTTTATGTAATGTACATCATTTTATGGCTGGATTTATTGCCATATAATCCCGTTTCAGAAAGCAAATTAGCTGCATTGAATTCGATTATATGGCAGTGTAAACTCATATAATCCAGTTCAATGCAGTTAATATGCATTCTGAAACTGGATTATATGGCAGTGTAGATCCAACCTATCACACCTTTGCATATAATGGGACTAGAACATCAATTAATTTGGGTATCCATGGGGGATTCTGGAAGCAAACTTGAGCAAATACCAAGGGTCTTCTATTAATGTTCTGAGATACCCATCCCTTATTCCCCATTGAAAAAATACACAAGCACCTCTGTTCGCATATCTTTGCTCTCTCTACTCTTGTTAGCTGACAGCAAAAGGAGAATTTATGGCAGACCATGTTTATTTTTAAAAAAATCTCTTATAGAGAGTGAATTATACTTCTAATTTTAGGTTTCTATTTAGTACCAATACTCCCTTTCACATTAATATTTTTACATCCTCCACAGAGACATTTTATTTAGTATCAATTTAACACATTGTTTGCAGTTTGTATCCCCTTTTAACCCAAACCAATACAGCCCGGAATACATACAACAACCCAAACCAACCTCTTTTTTGTCCCAGATAAAATTCTCTCAAAGAGGTGCAAAACCTGACCCCATGCTCTCTTTACAAACAATGTTGTAGAGGATTTAGGACTGTTTTATGATCTGTTGCATAAATAATGTAAACCAAATTATATTTGTCAACTGAAAGAACAAAACTCACGTAGTGATAGATTATTCTTGGTATGTTTTATTGTCTTTATTTTATAGCCAGCTAATTGGTAAAAATTCAGTAATTCGCAGTCGATTCTCTCTGATCATTAAAATGCACGGCTACATCTCAACTAGAAGCACCAAATTTTCTCTTCTGTTACCATTATTTACAACAGACAGAATTTGTAATAGCACTGTCTAACAATGAATATGCAATTGCCACTTTTCCTTTGTTTGCTGATTGAAATATCCTCTTATCCACATTCTTCAGCTCTTTTTCCTCTGATGTTCCTTATGGTGCTTATAAACATTACTCTTGATAAATAAAGAAAGGAAGAAAATGCAAGCCTTGTCCGGAATTTGTTGGCTGATAATGAACCTAAGTAACCAGTGGTGGAAATTTGGCAGAGAGAACCTGCAACCTATAGATGTTAATTTGTAGAGATCTCTTTGGGGAAAGGAATAGAGATGCTCTACGTCTGTTATGCGCCTTCAATTAACATCTGACTTATGGCAACCCTCTCACAGGGTTTTCTTGGAAATAATTACTCAGAGGAGAGTTTCCATTGCCTTTTCTAAGGATTTTATCACTCCACTGTTCTACTAGCACAATGGATATATGCTACGTTGAGGATCTTCAATATCACACTACCTCAGTTCAGCAGTCCATAATCCTGCAACCATGCTTCTGCACACCCTTGTAACCCTACTTTACTGCATTACTGTTTCATTTATTTTTAACTATTCTTATTTATTTTAATTGCTTTGATTTATAGCACGATTGTGCAATTTTTGCATTAAAAACACAAAAAGGCAATGTCATTCAGTGGGTTTCCAAAGCTGAATTGAATCTGAGTCCCCAAAAGTCATACAGTAATGCTCAAACCACCGCATCATGCTGGCTCTCATGCTGGCTAACATCCAAAATGATATTCTCAGGGAAATCAATGGTTGCTACATTTCAAAGAAGAAAACCATTAACATGTATCATGTACATACTCTAAGCATTAATAGCAGTCCCTGTGTATATCCTAGTTATAAATTTCTGCATTGCTTCACAAAGGTCATGATCATTGGTAGTATGTAAAATATTATCATATATTAAAGGTAAAGGTTTCCCCTGACGTTAAGTCCAGTCATGTCTGACTCTGGGGGTTGGTGCTCATCTCCATTTCTAAGCCGAAGAGCCGGCGTTGTCCATAGACACCTCCAAGGTCATGTGGCCAACATGACTGCATGGAGCGCCGTTACCTTCCTGCCGGAGCAGTACCTATTGATCTACTCACATTTGCATGTTTTCGAACTACTAGGTTTGCAGGAGCTGGAGCTAACAGCGGCCGCTCACACCACTCCCGGGGTTTGAACCTGGGACCTTTCGGTCTCCATCTCAGTGCTTTAACGCACTTTGCCACCGGGGCTCCCATATACTAATAGTACTTTAAAAAGGCATACAAGAATGCAATGTCATCTTTGAAAGTAACTGGTTTGGTCAAGCCTGAGGCTCCTTCTACACTGACCTACATCCCAGGATCTGATCACATATTTTGCTTATCCCAGATTATCTGGCAGTGGAGACTCATATAATCCAGTTCAAAGCAGATAACCTGGGATCAGATCCTGGGATATAAAGACAATGTAGAAGAGGCCTGAGTTTTCATAAGTATCAAGCCACTTTTCAGATGGAGATACTCTGTGGATGCAGATATCTGATGAAGGAGACTGAGAAATTACTGGGATGACTGAGGTTACATGAAACCACAAATATTAAACTGAATTATATCACAGTGTAAATCCAGCCTCAGAGAGGTATCATCTCTAGAAAATTTGCTAGATTCTTCATTCCAAGTGTGATGTGTCATAGAATCACCTGAAGGGCCTAGCAAATTCCTACTACTATCATACATGCAAAATTGCCCATTGTACAACACTTTCTCTTCACTTGTGGCAAGGAGTCCGCTAGCTCCCAATCCACAATGTAGATCTACTACTAGCAAGGCTCCATGGTGCAAGGGAAGAGGGAACATTGTAAACCACTGCAGTGGCAAGGTGGGAGGCTCCTGTGTTGCATAGGCAATGGCGGGGGGGGGGGGGGGGGTGGATGCCCATGAGATAGAATGGGTAATGCAGGGGTGACAGGTTCCCCATATACACCTCATCGGACTGCACCGATTTCACCACGATGCATGGAGAATCCCAGTCTTAATGTGATGAGGTCCCTAGAGAAACCATTTTCAAGAAAACATGAGTAAGTGAAGTGGTTCTGTGGTTACAGGGCTCATACTGTATTATTATTCATGATAGTTGTGGCAGAGTTAGGATTGGATCCATGCACACTGACAATGTGTGTTGTAAATAAGCTTCCATACAACAATAAAAGATTGATATAGTACGACCAACACTTTGAGATCACTCAGCTTGACATTGCTTATATCATTGAATAGTTTATTTAATCTTCAGATTAAAACCTGGAGCGAATTCAATGCTTAACTGCCATCAGCCTCAACTGAGTGAATCCAGCAGGAGATCCAGGTGGCATCATACCCTTGAGAGGAGAGAAGTGTTAGGAATGTGATTACATCAGTAGCACTATCACAATGTGCTTTGCCAATGAACAGCAGCATCTATTCACTGCAGTTCTCCATATCGTAGGGATTCACTCATTTCCTTATGGATGTCTGAAATCAGACATTTTTATAACCAGGCTTTTACTCCTCCAGAATTTTGAGCCTGGGTTTCCTTACTATGAGGGGAAATAAAGGAATGGCTATTGCTGTAACCATGATTGGCCTCAAGGGGCACACACTGAGTAAAGCAATAGCAACGTTCTCTTCAGCTTCTCCTCCTGACTCCCCTGGAGTCAAAAGTATCACAAAGTCATCCCCAGTCTCTTAAACTGACTTGCCTCTTTTACATTTAATGGAAGGCCCACCTTCATTACCTGTGCTGACATAAGCTTCAACTGCCGATTCTGTTGACTGGCTAAGATTAGATGCGGGCTACCATGTTGTCCTTTGCCACAGGCAGGAAAATGGGCCAACCATGTTATCATCCTTTCTCTCATTATAGCTGGTCTTTCATATTCACAGATTTTTCACCCATAGATTCAACCATCTACAATTTCATTTTTTTAAAAATCCAATGCAGGCCTTGATTGTGCCATTTTATATAAGAGTCATTGTTTTGTTCCGCTTTTGTATACAACAGGATTTGAGCATCCACACATTCTGTATCTAGAGGCATCTTTGAACTAAACCCTAACAAATACGAAGGACTCACTGCAATCTAAACAAGCAAAATACAGAAAAATAATAAATATCTGAAAGACTGAATGCCTATTTATTTTCTTCTTTGACACAATCTTTTTCCTTTCTCGCAAACATTAGGGAGTGGGGTGAATCTAGTCTGTGAAGAATGGGCTGCATTGTTTGTTTTTAAAAGGTTTTATAACAGAACACCATTATCGAATACCTTATATTTAGAAACTATTAGAGGAATTCTAGAGAACGTATTGCCAGCTGGGAAAGTAGACAGAGAGCTGGCTATCTATTTTCATTTATTAAATAACGCATAGAGAAGGAGAAGATGCAAAAAACAAGTTCTTTTCACTTCAAAGGATTTTGAAATGATCTAGCTGAGTTGATATCATCCTAAATTGGCTTATACTGTGGGGATCAATTAAAATATAATCACTGATAAATTGCTGCGGGGAAATTGGAAGCCTGGGCATGTGTAGCCTCAATCCACCCCATGTGCTCCCCCGCTCCAAGCTACACAGAACTTTTCTAGTTTACTCAGAGGAAACAAAAATTGTGTAGACATTGTGTTTAGTGGCTATTTGAAGTTATTCCGAACACATATTTTATCAGTGTTCTCATTTGCTTGGGAGGAGCATCAGCATAAATCTGACAGTGCCAATATGCCTCACCACTTCACTGCACTGGTTGATTTGGGGAAAGGCTGTATTGTAGCAGCAAGCCTTTTGACTAAGGCAGGACGCATCTAAGTAGCATTTCTGAAGAGATATATATCAGCGTTTCTATTTCCAAGACAGCTTGAGACACCTGAGTCTAAAGGGGTATGAAATGCAGAGATGACATGGTGTTGAGTGCTGGATTAGATATCTGAAGGACAAGGGTTCAAATGTCCACTCCACCATATACATCCACTATGCCAGGGCTTCTAAAACTTTTTCTACTCGTGGCCACTTACTAGATGACCCCGGGTATATAAGTATATAAAATAGGTATAAAAACCAAACATTTACTGATAATAAATAAGCATTTGCAAGGTTTGCTAAAGTACAGCTCAAGCATTTTTTGCAGAATCTGCTATAAACACTGCACATTGTTGCTAACGGCTTTGAATAAATGGGTGGCATTCAAAAACCTTTTGCTCTTGCCAATTTGTCATGACCCCAACATTGAGCTAAGGTGTCTCCATTTGGAGATGTACTTAGGAAATGGAGCACTACAGGAGCCCCAAAGAAACCATCATATGACTATGGACACTTCTGGTAGGACTCTATGGTGATTCGTTTCTAAGTACATGGAAACAGAATCTAGCAAACATCTACAGGAGTTGGATGTTACTCGACTCCAAGTCTCTGGAAGGGAGGGAAAGGCAGGGAAAGGTGCAGAATCACTGAAGACAGGAAAAGATGGGACGGAAAGGGTTATGATGGTTTCCTCTGTTCACCCCCCCCCCCCCCCCAATGCTAATAATGAGGTCCTAGATGACCTTGTACAAATCATATTGTACAACAACAAGGAATCTGTGAAATAAAAGGACAAGGACTTCCAATGAGCAAGCACAAAAGTGTCACATTGTTTAATTTAGTTCTTCCTTCCTTTTTGGTAATCATGCTGAGTATTTATGCTGGTGGAGTACAGTGAGTTAGTTCTATGATATCATGGCTATTAATCAGGAGAGATAACTCTAGACATTCATAGCAAAAGGAAGGAAGGAGGCTTAGTTCATTGGTTTAAGAGATAATTTTCAAGATAGAACAAAGTCCCTAAACATAGTTACATAAATTTCTAAAGTTGGCATCCATATGTGTGTTTATACATACATGCACATACCTATGCCTCAGGTAGCCCTTATGGTGAAACTGTGTGCTACTTTGTCCTTTCCTTAGCTGGAAAGACAGAAGCTGAAAATGACCTCAATGAAACGAGGAAGGAAATAGAGTCTAATGAATATATTGAGCTATATGCCTATTGCCTCCCCCCCCCACACACACACACACACATACATTGGGTCAGATTCCTTGCAATACTACTTGTGCTTTAATCGTCAACATTTCCAAAACTAGCTGCATTGTTACCAATGCACACATATCCACTAAACCCCAGTGCAGTGACAGTGTCAAAATACATCCTTAGTTAAGTATACTTAACTTTGTAGCTTATAACAAATACTGGTCAAAGTTTCTCCAGAAATTAAATGCTGCTCTCAGTCGCACATCCTATGGGATCTTGACCTCATTTTATCTAATGTTTAAAACCAACGTTGTCACATTTATTTGAAGCATTTTCACTTTGCACTTTGGCAGAAGAGAACTCCCAGAGCAGTTACAGATCAATAGAGAAGAAGACAGTTCATGTCTAGAGCATTAATCGAAAATATATAATACAAAATAAGAAGGCAATGCAGGGAAGTAGCAGACATGTAAATTCAGGGGACTGATGTAATGATGTACTAAATATAAATTCATTATTTCAATTAGTACAAGATGTTTGGGACAAAGAACTGGACTCAGTCCTCAGTCACTTAGATGCAAAGTTCTTTCATTTCCCAGCTGGAAAGGAAACAGTTCCTTAGTACAGATATCTTCCCTAATCCCTCCCGCCTCCACCCCGTGTGTGTGTGTGTGTGTGTGTGTGTATAATTTTTCTCTTTGTTATGATTTGTATCTGGACCTAGATGTTCTGGAGGTGCAATATGTTCTTCTTTTTTCATATTCTTGTCAGGCCTTGTGTGTGATATAGAAGTAAAAGAATATTCAAGCAACATTCTCTAACCCTTATTATCTAACCCTTTTAGCACTGTGTAAATGTATGAGTATATATTTGCTGTGCATTTTACAACTTCAGTCTCACATTGTGATCCTTTACAATAAACCATGTATTTTTCACTCCCCAAGTCAAAAGTGAAAGTATTATAAATCATTATTAATCATCATTATTATTTGCTATCTTTGAATAGTGGCTATGGCTAGGCATTTCTGAATTATTTCACATATTGTTGAAGGTCCTTATTTTTTTATTTTAACCAGTTTCTTCATCTTTTATCTTTGCTTCATTAGGTTGCATCTATTCAGTTTATCTCCATTAACACTTTTCTTCCAAGCTGCAACCTGCGTGAATCTTCAACTTACTGAACTTAGTCCTCACCATATGTGCCAGTTACAACCCTTGTCACCCACTGATAAACTGCCATGCTGGCTAGGGATGGTGGGAAGTGTGTCACATACATCTGGAGAATTCCAGGTTGACGCTCATATTAAGGAAAAGCTAGCCAAATGAGCATAGAGCTTTGCATTCATATCCATTGAGATTTGCTGACTTCAAGGATCTGAAGAAACATTTTAAAAAATCCAATGCTCTGATTTTGAGAATCCTGAAAGTTAAAACTCTCATGGGTCTCCATTAAAAATACTGTTGATCAAATCCAATGTATCATCAAATGAAACAACCAAAGGGATGGGTGCAATTAGTGCATTTTCAAGCTGTGTGTATAACAAATGAAAAATACCAACTCTGACTAGACCCACTTATTCAGAGAATAAATGAAAATAGTTGATATAAAATTAAGCAAAGACAACTCTCAAAATGTACAGATAAAGGGTCTTTTTAAAAAGGCATAATACAAAAAAAAACTGAGTCCATCCCATTGATTCTGTTTTTTAATAAAGCATTTCTTCACACATTGTAGACTCATCATGAGGAATATATCCACATGAGATGAACAGCATTTAAAAAACAAAATGGCACCACTATTGGAAAACAGATCCAATGTCAAACATCTTTAGACCCAGTGTGTAAAGGGTTGAGGAAGGAGCAAACAAATTCTGGGACATTCTTTTTTCTTTTTCTGTCCCTTTGGAACCAAGAACCACATTGTAACCAACTATGTGGAATTTATATGTGAAGGTATGGATTGGGAGGAACAGACTCAGCATGGCATCTCCCCTAACTTTGTCACATGCTTCAAATCTTCCAAGTGGAAATGTACATACAAGGTTTATATATGTATCTCTATCCACAGTTCAGTTTATGTCTTGGCTCCATTCAGAAAAACCTAATCAATGTGTGGAGTTTGGAAGGGGAAATAGGAATATCGTAATCCTATTTTCCAATCTTTTGTACATACTTATATGAAAAGCTCTACAGTTAGATTGACTACTGAACCCATAATGGTAGAGTGGAGTGGTGGAAATCTTTGGTCCTCCATAGGTTTTAGAGAAATAATTGTTATGATTGAGCCTCATGGCTCTGTTACTGACAGACGTGGGCGTAAGACTCCTCGAGAGTCAGATACTCTCGAGGAGCGAGAGAGAAAAAGACTGCGAGACATATTTGCAGCACCATCTGACGAAGAATCTTTCGAGGGGTTCACGGAAAGAATGGAGGAGGGGCTGGTTAGCTCAGAGGAGGATGAGATGGATTGGACTCGGGTAAGGGAGGAATTGGGTGCCACTGGCCATGATGGGACAGAAGATGAATGGGGACCTTCAGGATTAGACCCATGGCTTAGCTGGAGGGATGGGACGGGATCCACAGCTGGAGATGCTGTTGGGCGTAGTCAGAGGTGTTCCAGCTCTGACGAGGAAAGTGATGAGGAAACGCCCGGGTTAAGGAGGACAGCTGACAGTGATGAGGATTTGTAACTGGCATAAAATGGGGCTTGGGAGCAATTGCAAATTGCGTCGGGCAAGGTAATCTGGGCAAACGCTTGGGATCCGTGTGTGTGTGTGGGACGCTTCCCTGAAGACTTGTGTGCTTTCCTGTGCTGAGACGTAAGTTGTTTGGAATCCAGGGTCAGACGGCGGGAGGGATTGTGTGGGCATTTGTTTGTGCAAACCTGTGCTTACTCTTATTAGCTTGACCTTCCGTCGTCTTCTTGACGGACGCCATCTCCTGCTTTGAGAACTCGGACTGAACTGACCACGGCTTGTCTTCCCCCTTCTTGGACTTGGAAAAACTACAAACGTCTGCTTCTGGCTTTGATCTACGGAACGGAACTGGTCTACTCTACTGCTAAAATCCCTGGCTGATTTGTTCGTGTTGGAATCCTGTCTGCTGTGTGTGTGGGAGCGACGCAAGTTACTCTAAAAACAGTGTTGGCAGCAGAGAGGAATCTGCTGCCAATTAGTTGCATTCTTTGTATCTTTTGTTCCTTGGCTTTCGTTTTGTTTATACCCAGGCTGAAGAAAGCAGTTTGTTTTTACCCGGATTAAACTCCGGTTTAATCCGGTTTATCTTTTGAACATTTACTTTTGCCCCTTTTTGCTCCTAAAGGCAAAAATTGCCTGGCCCTTGTGTTTTACGGGCATTTTTGAGTTCTGTAATCTAATAAACTCTGTTACTTTGAATCTTGTGGCGTTCTGTCCTTGACAGATTGCCCGACGCCCATAAAAGGTTTATTGCAGCAATAAACCCGTCAGGAAGACGATGGATGAGTTAAGGGTCAAATTAGACCAATTGCAAACGGCTTTTACCGTTAGCCAAACAGCTCATGCCGTGAAAGGACATGTTTTGACTCCTGAACGCTTTGACGGAACCAGGTGCAAGTTGCCAACCTTTTTGGCACAAGTGGAGCTTTATTTTTCTCAGCTCAGTGCTCATGCTTTTCCTACAGACACTAGCAAGGTGGCCTTTATTTTGAGTTTGTTGACCGGTCCCGCAGGACAATGGGCCACTAATTTAATTTTGGGAAATGACCCAGTCAAGGACAATTTGAATGATTTCAAAAAGTTATTAACTGATACTTTTGGGGATCCTCTCCGCACGGAGAACGCTGGGTGGGCTCTGTATCGGTTGAAACAGGGAAAGGGGACTGTTTTGGATTACTTAAATAAGTTTAACCTGTATCGCCACCAGCTGGATTGGGGGGAAAATGCATTCATGCTTTTATTTACTGCCGGGTTAAGTGATATGCTCCAGGATGAATTAGCACGCTTGGAGCCGGCTGAAAACTGGGACGCCTTAGTAGCTAAGGTGCTGCGTTTAGACGCAAGGTTCGAGGCTCGTAAACATTCAAAAGCAATGTGTGCGCCACCCATGCATGTAACCAGGGCACCTGTGGTGATGGGGGAAGAGCCCATGGAGCTTGGGGTCTTTAAAAAGCTGTCTACAGAGGAAAAGAGCCGTAGGAGGCAGCTGGGCTTGTGTTTGTACTGTGGGAATGCTGGGCATTTTGCCAAAAATTGTAATGTGAAACCTTCCCAGCTTTCGGGAAAAGGCCAGCCCTAGTGCGACGTGAGTCCAACGCACTAGGGCTCCTCAAGCAGTCAACTGAGGGGAGGAAGCATGTTTTCGTACCCATTACATTATCTGTTAGGGGAAGGGAACTTGTTTCTACTTTGGCACTGCTGGACTCAGGGGCCACGGTCTCTTATGTAGATATTGAGTTTGCTAAGAAGCATGGCATTCCTAGAGTGCGCAAGGCATGCGACGTGTGGGTGGAAGGAGCAGATGGGAGACTGCTGGAGACTGGGGTGGTTAATCAGGAAACCTCAGCAGTAACGTGGGAGGTGCAGGGAGTAACGGGAACGTTTGTGTGGGATATTACGAGCTTGCCTAGATATGATGTGATCCTGGGGATGGATTGGCTAGCTGTAGTAAACCCACAAGTAGATTGGGCAACACGTAAAGTGATCTTAAAGAGGCAGGATTGTTGCACTTTAAATGTTACTCATTCTGATATGGAGGGAGTGCCTGCTGAGTATGGGGAGTTCTCTGATGTATTTTGTAAAAGAGAAGCGGACAAATTACCACCGCACAGGCCATATGATTGCGCCATCAAGTTGGCAGAAGGTGCGAAACTGCCAGCAGGGAGGCTGTATGCCTTGACTGTACCGGAAAGGCAAGCTTTGCGGGAGTTTCTAGATGAAAATTTAGCCAAGGGGTTTATTCGCCCATCTAGTTCTCCAACTGCGGCACCAGTATTCTTTGTAGCCAAAAAGACTGGGGAACTTAGGCTGGTCTGCGACTATCGGATCCTAAACAAATACACCATTCGGGATAGGTACCCGCTCCCTTTAATCTCGGAACTGTTATCAAGGGTGCAAGGGGCTAAGGTCTTTACCAAGCTTGACCTGCGGGGGGCCTATAACTTAATCCGTATACGGGAAGGGGATGAATGGAAGACGGCATTTAACACGTGTTTCGGATGCCACGAGTTCCGAGTCATGCCTTTTGGGCTTTGTAATGCTCCTGCGGTCTTCCAGAGGTTCATGAACGATGTGTTCAGGGACCTAATTGACCAATTTTTAGTGATTTATTTGGATGATATCTTGATTTTTTCTAAGGACGAGAAAGAACATCGTCAACATGTCAAGCAGGTTCTGCACCGACTGCGGGCTAATGGGCTTTTCGCCAAGGCTTCCAAGTGCGTCTTTCATGTGCCTGAAGTGGAGTTCCTAGGTCATGTAGTGTCAGGTAGGGAACTTAAAATGGACCCACATAAGGTTGACGCCGTCAACTCATGGCAGGAGCTGAAGACTAAGAAGGATGTACAAAGGTTCTTAGGTTTCGCTAATTACTACCGGGAGTTTATTCCGAATTTTGCAAAGCTCACGGTACCTTTGACGCAGCTTCTGCGCAAGAAACAGCCATTTGTGTGGGGGCGGGAAGCTCACGAGGCGTTTCTACAACTTAAGTCTAGTTTTCAATCGGACAACATACTAACCCATCCTGATGTTGACAAACCGTTCGTGGTAGAAGCGGACGCTTCTAGCTACGCGTTGGGGGCTGTATTGTCTCAGAAGGATTCCTCAGGGACCTTGCGTCCCTGTGGATTTTACTCGCGGCAACTAACACCCTTCGAGCAGAACTATACCATATGGGAGAAGGAGTTGTTGGCGATTAAGGTGGCGTTTGAGGTGTGGCGGCACTGGCTTGAAGGGGCACGGCACCAGATCGTGGTCAGGTCTGATCATAAGAACTTAGAGCACTTGCAAACAGCAAAGAAGTTAAACCAGCGTCAAATCCGCTGGGCTTTGTTTTTCTCCAGGTTTAACTTCAAGGTGCAGTTCGTGGAGGGGAAGGCAAACTTGCGGGCCGATGCTTTATCCCGCAAGCCAGAATTTAAGACCAATGAGCAGGTAGTATGTCAGACCATCTTGCCTACTGCCTCGCTGTGTGTTGTAGATAATGAGCTCGGGTTACATGACCAGATCCTTGAGGCTCAGAAAGATGATGTGTGGACACAGGAGCAACTGATGCTGCTCTCAGCAGGTAACCGTACCATACTGCCGCATCTCCAAGATCAAGACGGGGTATTGGTGCGTAGGGGGCAGGTTTACGTACCAGTGGGGGCCCTCAGGTTGGAGGTGATTAGAGCCCACCATGACGAACCCATGGCTGGGCACTTTGGCAGGTTCAAGACCGTACAGCTTATCACCAGGAGTTACTGGTGGCCAAAGATGCGGCAAGACATTCTGCGCTTTTGTGACAGCTGCGCCGTTTGCCAGCAGAGTAAGACGCCTGTTGGGCGCCCTAGAGGGTTGTTGTCGTCTCTACCTGTTCCGGAGAGGCCATGGCAAATCATTTCCATGGATTTTATTTCAGATTTGCCTAAGTCTGGGGGTTATACTTGTATTTGGGTGGTGGTGGATTTATTTAGTAAACTGGCTCATTTTATTCCTTGTTCAACCATTCCGGCGGCCCCTACGTTGGCCTTACTATTTACTAAGCACATCTATCGTTTGCACGGAGCACCCGAGGTGATTATTTCAGATAGGGCTCCGCAATTTGTGTCACGCTTTTGGAAACACTTCCATGAGTGCTTGGGGACTAAGTTGAACGTTTCTTCAGCTTTTCATCCGCAAACGGATGGACAGTCGGAACGGGTTAATGGGCTCTTAGAGCAGTATCTGCGTTGTTTTTGTTTAGATCAACCCACGGCTTGGGTGAAGTGGCTACCGGTGGCGGAGTTTGCTTACAACAATGCGGTGCACACGTCTAGTCAGCATACGCCGTTTGAGCTAACTTATGGTTTTCACCCACGGGGAGGTGTGGCGCCGTCGACCAATGTGGTCTCTTCGGACCCTGTGTACCGCTCTTCGGAAATGGCTGCATTGCATGATGTTGCCCGTCGCTTACTGCTGGAAGCTAAGGCAACGCAGAAGACTCAGGCTGACCGCCACAGGCAGGCAGGGGAGGAGTTGGAAGAAGGGGATTTGGTGTGGTTATCTTCCAAACATATTAAACAGGCTGGGGGAAAGTTTGCGCCTCGGTATTTGGGTCCCTTTCCTATCGTTAAAAAGATTTCTTCTGTTGCGTTTCGTTTGCGTTTACCGTCTAGTTTAAAGGTCCATCCAGTCTTTCATCGTTCGCTGTTGAAACTTGATACTTCTAGTCGTCGTGGTGCTATAGCGGAGGGTATCACTGCCACTTCTCCGCCATCGGGGGAGGAGGCCTTTGTGAGAGGGGATAGTGTTATGATTGAGCCTCATGGCTCTGTTACTGACAGACGTGGGCGTAAGACTCCTCGAGAGTCAGATACTCTCGAGGAGCGAGAGAGAAAAAGACTGCGAGACATATTTGCAGCACCATCTGACGAAGAATCTTTCGAGGGGTTCACGGAAAGAATGGAGGAGGGGCTGGTTAGCTCAGAGGAGGATGAGATGGATTGGACTCGGGTAAGGGAGGAATTGGGTGCCACTGGCCATGATGGGACAGAAGATGAATGGGGACCTTCAGGATTAGACCCATGGCTTAGCTGGAGGGATGGGACGGGATCCACAGCTGGAGATGCTGTTGGGCGTAGTCAGAGGTGTTCCAGCTCTGACGAGGAAAGTGATGAGGAAACGCCCGGGTTAAGGAGGACAGCTGACAGTGATGAGGATTTGTAACTGGCATAAAATGGGGCTTGGGAGCAATTGCAAATTGCGTCGGGCAAGGTAATCTGGGCAAACGCTTGGGATCCGTGTGTGTGTGTGGGACGCTTCCCTGAAGACTTGTGTGCTTTCCTGTGCTGAGACGTAAGTTGTTTGGAATCCAGGGTCAGACGGCGGGAGGGATTGTGTGGGCATTTGTTTGTGCAAACCTGTGCTTACTCTTATTAGCTTGACCTTCCGTCGTCTTCTTGACGGACGCCATCTCCTGCTTTGAGAACTCGGACTGAACTGACCACGGCTTGTCTTCCCCCTTCTTGGACTTGGAAAAACTACAAACGTCTGCTTCTGGCTTTGATCTACGGAACGGAACTGGTCTACTCTACTGCTAAAATCCCTGGCTGATTTGTTCGTGTTGGAATCCTGTCTGCTGTGTGTGTGGGAGCGACGCAAGTTACTCTAAAAACAGTGTTGGCAGCAGAGAGGAATCTGCTGCCAATTAGTTGCATTCTTTGTATCTTTTGTTCCTTGGCTTTCGTTTTGTTTATACCCAGGCTGAAGAAAGCAGTTTGTTTTTACCCGGATTAAACTCCGGTTTAATCCGGTTTATCTTTTGAACATTTACTTTTGCCCCTTTTTGCTCCTAAAGGCAAAAATTGCCTGGCCCTTGTGTTTTACGGGCATTTTTGAGTTCTGTAATCTAATAAACTCTGTTACTTTGAATCTTGTGGCGTTCTGTCCTTGACAATAATGCCCACAGTCTCTGATATGATTTATATACCACTGATCTGGAATTCAAAAGTTCCCCATCCTAATGTAGAAGATGTGAGTGGATATTGTAGATTTCTAAAAGATCAGGTAAATGGGTCCTAGAACAATCCAGGCCAGAACTCTCCTTAGAAACAAAGATTACTAAACTGAGACTGTCATACTTTGGCCATATTATGAAAAGACATGACCCATTAGAATAGATGACAATGCTTTATAGGGTGGAAGGCAGTATGGAAAGAGGAAGACTGCATTTCAAGTACATAGAATAGTGGAACCTCCGGTGGCACAATGGGTTAAACCCTTGTGCCGCCAGACTGCTTACAAGCCTCCCACAAGGATGATAAAACATTAAACATCCGGGCGTCCCCTGGGCAACATCCTTGCAGACAGTCAATTCTCTCACACCAGTTTCTCAAGTTGCTCCTAACACAAAAATAAAAGCAGATAGACTCAACCAAGGAAGCAACAGCCTGAACAAGGCTGTTGAAGAAAGAGACACTTTGTGGTCTCTCATTCATTGACAACAAAATTTCTTCTTATATACACAGAATAGAAAAGGAAAAGGTTTCCCTTTGACATTAAGTCTAGTCATGTCTGACCCTGGAAAAGTGGTGTGTGTGCTCATCTCTATTTCTAAGCCGAAGAGCTGGCATTGTCCGTCAATGTCTCCTAGGTCATGTGGCTGGCATGACTGCATGGGATGCCATTACCTTCCCGCTGGGGTGGTACCAATTGATCTACTCACACTTGCATGTTTTTGAACTGCTTGGTTGGCAGAAGCTGGGGCTAACAGCGGGAGCTCACCCCACCCCGAAAATTTGAACTGCCAACTTTTTGATCAACAAGTTCAGCAGCTCAGTGGTTTACTGTGTTACCATATAAGAATATTATTAATTACAGTGTTCCCTCACTACTTCGCAGTTCACTTTTTGTGGATTCGCTGTTTCGCGGTTTTTCAATAAACTCTAAAAGACTATTATAAATCATAAAAAATTACAATTTACAGCCTAAGGAAGGGAGGAATGAGAAGACAAAGGGAGAGAAAAGGAGCCCAAGCGGCAATGGGAGGAGAAGAAGGCGATTTATCAACACATGATTGGTTGATAAAGACTTAAAATAGTGTATAACTACTAAAATAATGTATAAATATTAAAATAAATATAGCGTCTCTACTTCTCAGATTTTCACTTATTACAGGTGGTCCTGGAACCTAACCCCCATGATAAGTGAGGGAACACTGTATCCCTACATTGTGTGTTTTTATGGAGTTCAACCTAAAATCCACATCTTTCTATGCAATTCAGAACCAAGAACCACATCAGAAAAATTAGAGAAATGTGTGACCTAAGCAGTATTAGCATTCTTATTCACATATTAGTTTTGTAAATGCAGATTAGTTAGATTTATTTTAAAATGAGGACCAAACAAAAGCCTCTTCTATCCCTAATAGGAACACCTTTTTCATTTAGGATCATCGCTGATATTCTTTCCCAAAGAGCTGCTCTTGTTTCAGGTCTCAGTATCTTGATCACTGCAGTTTGATGAATCAGCATTCTTGTTAGCAAGAGAAGCAGGGCTATCATCTAATAAAAACACTCTGTATTTTATGGCTCCCTGGGCTGTAGTTCTGCATATTAAAATAGAATTTCAATCTCAGTGTTAGATATAAAATCAAACCTAGCATCTGTGGTTTGAAGAGAACTGATAGAAATTGTGTTCATCTAATTTAACTATTTCTTTTTGGGGACGTTAGATGAAATTAAAAAACCTTGGATTATCTTTTGTAAAAATGGCTATAAATTAGAAATAAAGATAGAAAATTGCACATTATTTCAACTCCTGTGAAATGGACCCAGTGTTGCAAACTACACTTTGAAAAAGTATGAGTAACTTAAAACATTAAAGGAGGGTTAGTCTATATTGTCCATGTGAGTCCAAAATTTAGTCTGAAATTTAAAGTAATCACACAAGTTGCTGAATGTTATTCCTTAACATAATCCTTGCATTTTTGGTAGCTACTTTAAAATTTGGAGTAGATTCCCAAACATGTTCATTGTTTCACTGACGTGTGAATCACTACTTGCTGCTAGGTTTATGTGGTTTATGTGAAGATTATTGACACCTAAAATGTTGCTTGTGGTTGTGGAAAATATGTTATCAGGCAAATTACCATAGAACCGGGATTGGTCAAAGTTCTCTAGAAATTGAATATTCCAGACAAACATAAATCCCACAGTGCTAATGATGAAGACCACATGATATAAGACTTTATTGCATGAGGCAGAAATACCAGCATTGAAGCACAACACTATGCTCACCCTCAGCCGAACTTCCTCCTCCCTGTGATTAACCAATCAAAACCTGCCAAAAAGCTTGCAAAATTCTCACCACCTGCCTTGTGTGATGTGTACATTTCACTTATGTAGGTACATTTTTTTTCGTGTCAGGAGCAACTTGAGATGCTTCTGGTGTGAGAGAATTGGCTGTCTGCAAGGACGTTGCCCAGGGGACACCCTGATGTTTTTTTATGTTTTTACCATCCTTGTGGGAGGCTTCTCTCATTTCCCTGCATGGAGCTGGAGCTGATAGAGGGAGCTCATCCACGCTCTCCCCGGGTTGGGTTTGAACCTGGCAGCCTTCAGATCAGCAACCCAACCTTCAAGTCACAAGGCTTTAACCCACTACGCCACTGGGGGCTCCATGTAGGTGAGGCTTTCATTCAACAATAAGATAATTGTTTTGACAAGTACCTTGTAATAATGTGTTCCACTTAAAGATGCCCACTTCTTTTCAGTCTATTTGGGGGAAACTATGGGAAAGCCACCATGTAGTAACTAACTGATGTTATCAGAGGAATAAACTATAGCAAAAATGAACCCCAAATGCAAAATAAAACAGGCTCTAGGCTGCATACAGCTATTGCTGTTGTGAAAGAACTCTGCCAAGGACACAGTATGAAGGTTGTAATACTGCTGGCAGAATGACATATTGGTTGTTTATAAGGAGCTTTGGAAGTATCAATTCCCATCTCTTCAATTAAAAAAAACTGTTGTTAAAAATACACATTTTTCCGTTTTCTAAATGGGAATCCAGAAATTCCCTGGTACCCAATAAAGAAATAAATGTGGCACATGTAGATCATTTTACTGATGGCTCTAAACATCTATAAAAATATGCTTTCTGCATTCAAATCTGTTTTTACACAGTACACCCGAGTCAGCTTTTCTTTCCATTTAGATTCATTAAATATATATATGCTTTATGCAAACAATCCAAGTCAACTTTTCTTGTTCTGTTATAGATCTCCATGGCTCTTGCACTCTCTTGGGTTTGGAGTATGCAGTTGAAATAGCAATGAGCTATTGAATTAAAACAGACTTTGCCAATTTAACCTGATCAGTACTGGGATTCATGAGGATCTGGACACATCTTTCCTCAAGTCATTTTTGCAGGTTCTGGCAGTGAAGATATTACTCAATGTCAGGTAATAAACACATACATTATGCTAGAAAAAAAGCAGGCAATCTTGTGCCATCCAGATATTTTGATCTTCAACTCCAATCATGCCTAATTAATATTCACAATGTTACAATATAATGTCAGGACTTGAAGTATATTTGCATGTAGCCCAGTTCAACCACAAAATCCCATTATTTGACCATGGGCAAGTCATACTTTCTGATCTCTAGAATACCCTGTGATACATTCACCATAAGGTCACCATAAATTGAAAATGATTTAAACACCCAAAAAGAACAAGGGCTGGAGAATAAAATAAAATCAGAGGCTGAAAATGAAATTATGTTATCTTTAAGTAATATAATTGTCATTTTCTACATCTGATTGTGATCCTTTTTCAATGTTACTTTACATTTTTAAAATGTGCAAAGATATGCTTTAGTCATTGGAAGCAAAGCAGTACAATAAAAATACACACTGAGCTATACTGGGGGATAGAACTTACACAATTCAGTGAGGACCCAAATCAGGGAGAGCTTCAAAGTAGGTTCAAATCCCAATAGTTTTGCTAGTTTAGCTGAAACAAAACCAAAAAAATAAATAAAAAAATAAAAAGGTTTGTGGTTGTTACTCCTCCTTTGCAATATCACTTTCAGATTGTTCTTCCGTCAATAAAATGTCCTTTCTCTTATCAGGGAAACTGACAGCCATTGCAAAAATACAAATAGAGAAATGTTATCTGATTCTCATATAATGCCTACAAAGTGGTAACATTCAGAAGAAGGGAACACCTTTGATGTCAATGTCTTTAGGATAAGTCCTGTTGGAACCGCTCTGCTGTCAGCATTAGGTCTGGAGGAAGTATGGCATGCAAATTCTAAGATTACATGTTTCAGGTGTCCATGCTATCATTTTGTATTGTTACTATCTGACAACTTGGGCAAAGGAAATAAGGGAAGGTGGTTGGCTGTGGTGAGTATGAGACAGGATTCAGGACCCTGAACAAGTACATATAACGTGGCTCAGATTTCTGACTATGGGGAGCAATCTTGAGGTGTAGGTAATACTTAGTGATCCCACTATTGGACCAGAGCAAATTTTAGACCAGACCTGCAAAACATACAGCCCATAGGCCACATGTAGCCTGCAAAAGGATTTCCAATGGTCCACAGTTTGAAACTGACTTAAGTGATCAGTGTAGAAATAACTTAAATTTAGGGAATCAATTTGCATTAGGACAGCAAATTTTATATATTGTTTAAAATTGTCAGAGAAAGCATTAATTCCTTCCTTGCTCTCATTCCCTCCACCACAAGAGTCCAGGAAGTCACAGAGCAAATTCCTTGTAATGATATCATCATGCAACTCTGCCTTTCTGTCTGTGAGGGTCATGACTGGCTTTCTGGATCACCCTGGATTGTGACAAAAGATGCCCACATGGTAGCCAAATTGCTTCCCTACCTGTCTTGGTTGGATGCCTTGACTGACCTGGGAGAAGGCACCTGGGCTGAAGCCCCTGAGGCCAACCATGTCTTGACTTACTTACTTAGGTGATCCCTCGTAGCTTGAGGATGATGGACCTCCAGGTGTAGTGTCTTGGCAGTTGATGCATAGGTGGCTGTGGAGACCTATTATTGACCCACATGTTCTTCCGCAGTGAAAACATTGGTTTCCAGATGGAAGGCTGTCTCCGTCAGGGTTGGCTTGACATGCCTACCTCTTGGCATGTTTCTCCTTTAAGACCTCCATTCATGCCTCTTCGAATCCTGCAGCACTGTTGGTCACAGCTGACCTCCAATTGGAGCGCTCAGAGGCCAGGGTTTTCTAGTTCTCAGTATCTATGCCACAGTTTTAAGGTTGGCTTTGAGTCCATCTTTAAATCTCTTTTCCTGTCCATCAACGTTACGTTTCCCATTCTTGACCTGGGAGTATAGTAACTGCTTTGGGAGATCAGGCATTCGGACAACGTGGCCAGTCCTGTGGAGTTGATGGTGTAGGAGCATTGCTTCAGTGCTGGTGGTCTTTGTTTCTTCCAGCATGCTGACATTTGTCCACCTGTCTTCCCAAGAGATTTGCAGGATTTTTTGCAGGCAACGCTGATGGAACCTTTCCAGGAGTTGAGTGTGACGTCTGTAGACAATCCATGTTTCACAGCATATAGCAGGGTTGGGAGGACAATAGCTTTATAAACAAGCACCTTGGTGTCCCTACGGATGTCCCGATCCTCAAACACTCTCTGCTTCATTCGGAGAAATGCTGCACTCGCAGAGCTCAGGCAGTGTTGTATTTCAGCGTCAATTGTGACTTTTGAGGTGAGGTGGCTGCTGATCAACATTTTGTAATGTTACACCATTAAGCTGTATTCCTGGCATTGCAGAGGGATTGGCTGATTCCTGCTGGAAGACCACTTTGTTTTTCTTGATGTTCAATGAGAGGCTGAGCTTCTTGTATACTTCTGAAAAGGTGTTTAGAGTGGCTTATAGATCTTCTTCCGAATGCGCACAGACTATGTAATCATCAGCATATTGGAGTTCCATAACAGACGTTGCTGTGACCTTGGTTTTGACTTTCAGTCTAGGGGCCATTGTTGTCCAAAACTGTTGCCATCATGGAGGAACCACAGGATGTTCACAAATTTGTCATGGCACTCGTTTTTTGGAGTATGGTCCAGAGAGCACTGTGAATCACTCTGTCAAATACCTTTGCAAGGTCAATGAATGCAATGTACAGAGGTTGATTTTGTTCCCTGCATTTTTCATGGAACTGTCGTGCAGTGAAAATTATGTTCACTGTTCCTCTGGAGGGGCAGAAGCCATTCTGGGATTCTAGGAGGGTGTCTTCTGAGACAGGTAGAAGCCGGTTTGCAAGGATTCTTGCAAGGATTTTACCAGCGGAAATGAGAAGGGAGATACCTTAATAGTTTCCACAGTCTGTTCTATCTCCTTTTTTGAAAAGGGTGATGATGGTGGCACCCTTGAAGTCTGCTGGAATTTTTTCAGTCACCCATACTTTTTCAATGAGCTGGTGGAGTTGTTGTATCAGCTCAGGTCCACCCTCTTTAAAGATTTCAGCGGGGATCCCATTAGGACCGCTGACTTTGTTATTTTTTTGTTGGCTGATGGCATTGCTGACTTCCTTCAGACTAGGCAGTGCTGCAAGTTCATCCTTGGTTTGTTGCTGTGGGATTTGTGAGAGAACCTTTTCGGCCACATTGGAGCTGTGAAAGAAGAAAGGCTATTAGTGTTTGAAATGCATTAATAGCGGGATTCGGCCAACTTCCCCTCTTCCTTATTTATTACTGCTCCTGTTATTATGAAGATGCAGTATGGTGTAGTGGTTTGGATGTTGGACCAAGACTCTCTCAGCCTCAGGGAAAGGCAAAGGGACACCCCCCCCCCCCATTGAACAAAGCTTGCTAAAGAAACCCCATGAAGAGGATAGATTTTGGGTTGCTATAAATCAGAAATCACTTGAAGTTACACAATAATGATTATATAATGAAAAGAAATCCTGTGGTATCTTTGTAACTGAAAGAACAAAAATTATTCCAAAAGCTTTTTTAGGCTCTTCATCAGAATTATTCATTTGAATTATATTACTGCAACTAATAATAACTTTTTAATAACCACGATTCAAAGATGCTTACAAATTACAATAAACACCATATAGTTAAAGCTGCCTTATATGAACCTTGGACAGTTGGTAACATGCAACCCACTGTAAACCGTCCTTAAAATATGGAGGGAAAATATGTCTGGAGGGATATATATTAGGAGGATTTGGAGGATAAGGAAGGATAACAGAACTGAGGAATTTATATGAGTAAATATGGTAACTTATATAAGAAGGTACGGTAACTGCCACCAACGTGAGGTAATGTCTTTTAACGTAAATGATAAATGGTAAATGATAATGGCTTTTCCCCAGGCGCAAAGTGAGGCAAGGAGACTGATCTTTATGAACAACAACGAAGTTCAAGTTTATTTGTACATAAGCTTGTCGTTGCAATATATAGACGTTTCAGGATCTTGAGTTACAGTGCAGTTTTATTTGTATGAATACTTCTTAAACAACTTCTCTTCAAAGAACAGTGATCTAACTATCACTTTAACAATCAAGCCGTGGATTGATTTTCTTTTCTTTTTTTTAAAACCAACTCCCTCTAGACTAAACTCCCAGTCAGCTTATATCCTCAGCCTTTCCCTGAATGACAATAAGCTGCCGTCTGCTTGTGTGAACAAGCCTCAATTTCCCAGCTTTTCTAAGCTGTCAAAGAGCAACCTCTCTTCAGTTGATTCAAAGAGCCCCTAACTTCCTCAAAAGTCGAACAGCAACTACTTCTTTTTAAAAGGGTTTAAGCTTTAACTGCCAACTAAGCCACGCCCCCTTCTCCTCCAAAGAGAGGCTATGTTGCTATGGCAACCTGTTGTATACTGTTTCCAGCTGGCTTCTATGCGAGGCCTGCCTTCGTTAATATATAACTCCTTTTTTTTAACAAACAAATAAAATCAAACTAATAATTTCTGTTAACTCATAACATCCTTACACCACTTATTCTGTGAACGATGGGAGGAGGAAGAGAAAGAGGGCTAAAGTAAACTGGTGGTCATGTGAGGAGGAGCAGCCAATCAAGATCAAGTGTGGAGGGAGGGGAGGAAGGGTGACCCACAAAAATTTAGCCTATTTTAATATTGGCCCTTTACTATTGCCAAGTTTCTGAGAAGTCTAACTTCTCAGGTGTTGAACCTGAATTTCGAAGCATCAGAGGAAATGATTGGGGAATCCTTTCTGGAGGAGGTTGAAGTCCACCTTTCACATGTGGAGGGCACTGGCAATTGTAGGAGATTAAATGGTTCAAGAACTATTGTACTAAATGTCCCACTTCTACTGCTACTATTTTAAACAGAGCTTTTGTTTTCTCTCAGAGTGTTAGTTCAGTTCTTTAAAAGATTTCTCCTTCACTACAGTTTGCTTCTTCAGATGCCTTCCAATATCATAGCATTGTCACATGCAGCAGTATTAGTCATTGTTTGGGTCCCCCTCCCCCTCCCATTGATAGCACTTGTTAATTTGATGTAAGGTTAATGTGGTACCAGAGACATTATGAAATCAGATTTTGTTGTTATTAGCAAAAGCCGTAACAAGAACTGTGGGATTTCAATTTGAATCAATTCCTTCCTCCCCCTGAAAAAAAGGTTAACTAGCTAACATAAAATAGTGGCTGACATAATGACAGCCGGTTCTCCTGCGCCCCTCTCTGCCTGCTAGCTAGACATTATACTTTATAAAGAAAAAAGGTCCCCATTCTAGAATTTATTTATTCTTAAAAACCCATGCCTTTCTCATGCACTTATACATGTGAACATGTACATTTGGTTTAATGTGGCTAATAAGCACATCAGGCTCCAGCAGAAGCTTTATGATTGCCCAAAGATATGCCAACGCTGTCTTTGCACCTCTCTTCTATTAATGACATTAATCAGGTTTGAGGTCATCAGCTATTGTGCTCATGCCACAATCCTTCTTACATACAGTTCAAAAATTAGAGAACTGTAATTAGTGTTCTTTGGGAAAAGTTAATCTTTGATGTAGTATAGACAAATGCAAATGTCTATATTCAGTTCTGGAGACTAGTGGTTAAATTTAGCAAACTTTGTCTCCCTTGAAGCATTCATTGTCCTCAATTATTCTCCCTTTCCTCTTCCTCCCCCTCTTCCTCCTCTTTTTCTTAAGCAGACTTACACTCAATGTTTCTGCCAATGGAAAGAGAGGGGGAAGACAAATTTGGAATATTCTCACTTCTTCTACGGCTCCCAGCTCCTTCCTAATGTTGATATATATACATATACAGTATCAACATTAGTGCTCATCTCCATTTCTAAGCCGAAGAGCTAACGTTTTCCATAGACACCTTCTATGTCTATGGAAGTCATGTGGCCAGCATGACTGTATGGAGCGCTGTTAACTTTCTGCCAGAGCAGTACCTATTTATCTACTCACATTTGCATGTTTTCAAACTGCAATATTGGCAGAAGCTGGAGCTAACAGCGAGACCTCACCCCACTCCCAGGATTCGAACTGCTGACCTTTTGGTCAGCATGTTCAGCAGCTTAGTGGTTTAACAGGCTGCACAATCATGGGTTCCATATATAAATATATTAAGGACTTGATGGTCTGATGGCTTTGGGAGGCTTGTTGATCTGTCTGCTTAGGAAGGAAAGAATCAACAAAGATCCACACACTTCAAGGTTCCAACAACTCTACTGGAACTTACATTTTCTGTGGATGGAAGAAGGCTTCCCATCCACAGAAGTAAGGTGTTGGTTTCAAAATATGGTGTACCATTATCAAGAAACAACCATAGCTTGGTGAACCGAACTTGTTCTGTGTATACCAGCAGTCATCCAGCTAACATCCAGAACATGGTCTTGAACTGAAACTCAAGAGTCAACTGACCTCTGATGCAGGGAGCCAACATGAGCTGATTTCCCAATGCTAGGAAGCTTCTGTTTCACTGTGTATTGATGTAAAAATGGCCTAAATAAGAGGCAATGATGAAGAAACATATTCCCCAAAGCCAGATGATCTCTCCAATCATCAGTAAAGAGGTGGCAATTGAGAGGAGCATTTCTGAAGAATAGTGCAATGTGTCATGACTACGCAATACCATTTAGAAGACTTCTATCAAGTAGGAAAGAAGTCTATTGGTCTATTGTCAAAGCATTTGAATACCTTCAACTCCATCTTACATGTAGTGTGCTTGGTTTTGTGATTGGTCATTGACAGTAAATACAGGCTTAATTTGTAAGCTGGTTTGCTGAAGCATTTGCCTTTATTGTGAGAGAGAAAGTATGTTATATATCTATTTTAATACATTCTTGGACATCTGTCTGTGGTCCTGCAAGTGTTTGTTCCCCACCCGCCCCACCCCCACCATGGATTCAGTAGTCCTGTTTCATTGTCCTACACCTTGCCTTTGACCCCAGCCTTGGTCAAAGTTTTTGTATTTGAAAGACCAACTTTTGCACAAATTGTGAGATCATTTTTTGTGCATACTGTGTATAAAAAAAATCAGAAACTTTCATGGAAGCCTTGGGAAAGAAGGTGCTTACCTAGACAGCAGCATGATTTACTCTATATACTCATGTATAAATCTAAAAAATTTAGGGAAATCAATCAAAAAAGTGTTGGTCAACTTTTCCGCATGTCAATGTAAGTACTGTGTCTTAACTCTTCTCCAAAAGAAGTAATCACCCCCTTCTCTGAGTAGCAAAAGGCAAGAGCATAGTCTATCCCAGGAGACTCTAAAAGAGGCAATGACTCATTATATTATTTTCAACGTGGCAATACTTCTGGCCTTTTTGAAAGCCTGAGTGGTGGCCAGGGGTGGCTGCCCCCGATTTAGATTTGGTGCTTTCCCCTCTCCACAGAAGACCCTAGACTTATCCACAGGTCATATAAAATTAGTAATTGTGGCCCACAAACCTGCTCTCAAGTTATACATGAGGCCGACTTATACATTAATACATACAATACTGGCCCTGCTAATTTTGCATTGTTTATCAAATAGCTTAATAGAGGAAAGTAAGACAGAGCTGGTAATTCCAATACTGCATTTTTCTCATTGGAAATGTGCTGAGTTTACCATTATTTTCCTTGTGAACATTTTGGTGTGTGTGTGTGAGTGTGTGTGTGTGTGTGTCTCTGTTTTCCTGTAGTAATTTACTGTCTGGGATACTAGCAAATCAGATTTTGGAGGGGGCTACTTTAAACGCACTGTCCATCTTTTCCCACCAACTCCTGTTCATAATTAATCTCGAGATTCATGTAATCCTCTCTCCGAGTATATTCTAGTCATCAGAAATGAGTTCTCCGGAGTGCTACACATCTCAGAGAAGGAACAAAGGCTTTGCATTCCACTACCTATATTAGAGAGCACTGATGTGATTCTCAAGAGCTGAACTCCTTAGCAAAAGAATCTAAGGATTTATAGCCCTCCAGCTTTCTCAGCTAGTAAAGCTCTTGGAGGCTTTCAAGAGCTGATCTTCTTCACAGAGGATTGGATTCCTTTAATGCACTCACTTTTTCGAGGGGGGCCCTACCTGTTTTCCCAGACAGAAGTAGAGACCATTAGAAGAGGTTTCCATGGATACGAGCATCGTTGGAGATGAAAGGCTATGATCCACTTTCCTGACCACTGGAGTACTTAACTACTGCAGGAGTATACTTGATAGGTGTTGTTGTTGTCCTTTTCCCCTTCAACGGTGGATATTTTAACTCCTGTTTCATATCATGGTAAAGTTATCTCTCTGTTTCTCTATGCCAGGGTGGGCCAAGTGTAGCTCTGGGGCTATGGGTGGCCCTCCAAGCATGTTTTTGTGGCCCTCTTGGTGCAATTATTCTCCTTGAATAGCTGCAAGTCCTTATTGCACCATTTACCATTACAAATTGCACATTTTGTATAATAAGTTTTTCTTAAGTGAATTAATGGCAAACAGAATATAAGAAAGAGAAATAATTGCAAACAATTTCAAACAGTCAATCACACACAATGCAAGTATGGTTTCTCTCCAGATCGTATACATCTTTCGCCTTTTACAAACTGCACTTATTAAAAAGTGTGTTCAGACATGTGCAAAGCTAGCCAAAGCAGGTCTTAAGTTAACAGAGGGTTTGTGTGTTTGTGGGGATCACAAGACTTGAAAAATGCAAACAAATATTCCTAGAAAAAGAAGAGTAATTTTTTTGTCTTATGGGGAAAAGTACTTAAAGCAGTTATGGAGGAGATAGGGGAATGGAAAAAGGAAATTATCTACAGAGGTAAATTGGAATGGGTCACATAAAATCTCTATATCATGTACAGTGGTGTAGTGGTTGGGGATCTAGACCTGCCCTAGAGAGATTCATTTTCAATCCTGCTATAGTCATGAAATTCTGTTGGACCAAACGCTATAGCTTTAGTCAAGCATTATGTCTTCACTGTGAAACCCAGTTGCCCTGTCCTTCTTTTACCATGGGTTTTAACTTAGGAGCTCTGGGCCAATGTTGCATCTACCAATTAATCCCTTTCTATAGCATCTACATATACAGCATTAATGTCTATATGGAGTAGATTTTGTACCCAGAACTATACCAGATCTGTGCTACTTTCACACCAGCTGGAGGGTTCCTAAAGTTATTGTTTTTCAAAAAGTAGCATTCCTATTCTCTGAGATGTTCTACATCTGTGGCAGAAGACCACCTCCCAGCAGCTGTTTGTACTATGCACATGTATGCTCTCTCTGTGTGTATGTACTTATATGCACAGAACAGCATATAAGCCTTGATAGGATGAATCCAATGTGAAGATGAAATAAATCCATTTGCACTGAGCTCTCTTGAAGACTCATAAGTTAATGAATGTGATAAACCAGAGAATCACCGCATGTTTTGAAAATGATCACATTAGGGTGCTTCCACACTTCACTAAAACACGTGCCAAAGCAGGTTTAAGAAACCCACTTAGGTGTGCGTTTAAGTCCCCACACTTCCCCCAAAACCCGTGCTTTCCTGGGGTGGTGGTGTCTAGATGCCCTCCAGAGACTCAGAAGCTACCCAAAAGAAGCCCATAAAAATTGAAACAACTTACCCTTGCAGACCGAAAGGTCCCAGGTTCAAACCCCGGGAACGGCATGAGCAGCCGCTGTTAGCTCCAGCTCCTGCCAACCTAGCAGTTCGAAAACATGCCAATGTGAGTAGATCAATAGGTACCGCTCCAGCGGGAAGGTAACGGCGCTGGAGCTCTTCAGCTTAGAAATGGAGATGAGCACCAACCCCCAGAGTCAGACATGACTGGACTTAACGCCAGGTGAAACCTTTACCTTTACCTACCCGGCTGCCATTAAAGTACTTCTAGAGTCCTCTTTCACTTCTACATGCACTGGGAGATGGGGGGATTAAGAGCAATTTTCCTCTAGATTGCAATCCCAAACACATTTTCAAGAGAGTAAGCCTCACTAGATACAATAAGATATAGTCACAAGCAAGCATACTTGGGATAGTGCTTCGTGTTAATTGGAGAGATTGTTAGGGTGGTAATGGTGGTAGGTTTAGTTGTTTCATTTCTTTTTCTTTTGGGTGAATACATGCTTAAAAGCTGAATTAGACATTTCTTCAGGTGTACTCTTGGTAACATATGTTAATGTAATTGGGGATTATGCTAATATCAATACTTTTTTCCATATCATGCAAGGCATCCCGTACCTCTGAAAATCATTTTGCCCCAGACTGCATTGTAGTGCCAGGTGAAACTTTGCTGCCAATCCAAATGGCCATTGATTGTGTATGTGAGGGGAGCTGTGTTACACTACCACCGGGCTAGCAGCCATCAAGCACCAAGACCTTCACATCAATACACTAGTGGAAGTTTATGTTCTGCTAGGTGTTAAGTAGGATTTCAGATATGGCTTTTTATGACCATTTCCAAACTGACACCTAAGACATCTGCTCTGAGAGATACACGGTTTGCTTCTGAAAATATGTATCTGAACAGTCAACAAAATGGTTCCTTTGTGCTAACCAAACACATTTTTCAAATCTAAGCTCATATGTCAAAACACAGAAGAAGCTAGATAATATTTGGTGTGTGGGGCTGGAGGACATAAAATTTAGATTGGTAGGAAAAGGAAAAAAAAAAAAAGCTTCTGTGCTAAACTTATCTGACCAAACCCACAACAGAGACATTATTTTATCATCGTCTGTCAACCGAATCACTTTCTCCTTTGAGTCATCTGTGTGTATTTTATTGTTTTATTTCCCATCCTGGTCGTGGAGGGCACATTTATTGTTTAGTAAGCAGAGTTTGGGTGGTTGGAGTTTACAAAGTCAATGGCAGTCAAACAATAAGGTCAATGTCTATACCATCTTGGAAAAATTGGGGTTAGAGCAGGTGATATTATCATACTATTTGGTTTTTATGGCTCTAATAGAATGCCAGAGAGTCCCTGACCTTGGCTGACACTCCTGTCTTACTCTAATAGCAATGCATAACCTTTGACACTCAATTAAAACAGGAAATAAGGCAAACAATGGGTCAATATGCATGTTTGGCCATTCTGGGCCTCTGTAATAAAACCCAGAAGGCCTTTCAGAGGAGTAATAGCTCTTATTCATTTGGCAAACGACCATTAAAGGTATGGTCAGTAAGAAAGAAACACAACCCCACAACATTTATATTCCTGCTGACTTTAAACAATGCACAGCAGAACACCTTGCAAGCTTGCAATTCAGACATGCTTTCCTCTTTTTCTCTCCCTTTCTCTTCTCTCTCACCAATGGAATACAAGAAACAGATGTTAAAACCTGGATTTTTACATTTTGTAATGGTTTAGTTAGTTACCATATTTAAAAAGACATTCAACTTGTTGATTATCAATGAGGAGCTCTGAAAATATTTGACTGAATATACATAGGATGTTGATTATCTAGGCCAGACCATTAGCCCATCACACAAAATTCTCCACTGGGGATACCAAGTCCAAATCTGGGAAATTTGCAAAACATGTGTCCTTCTTGCAATACAGGTTGAAGATGTTTGTTATAGGGTTGAAATGTAATATGGACCCATTTGGTAAAAGCATTTGATCTCAGGATTGAGAGTAGTAGCAAACAAACAGACACAATGATTATGACAATGAGTAGTGGCAAAAAAGGAGTGTGTTCCAAATCCACATTGGATACCTGAAACAAAGTATAACTGCAAACCCTATAATTTGACTATCCCTGGACCAGAAGCATATCTTATAATAGATTGGAGGATTAGAAAGGCCCACTTCTATTTGTGGGTCTCTCTAGGCCCTCCAGTGTTATGCTAGGATATGCTTGGACCGGAAACATACCATAGAACAGTAGTTCTCAACCTGTGAGTCCCCAGATATTTTGGCCTTCAACTCCCAGAAATCCTAACAGTTGGTTAACTCGCTGGGATTTCTGGGAATTGTAGGAATCAGCCAGACTTTGAAGCTGCAAGGCTAATCAAGGTAATTAATTGCAACATTCACACTTGCCTCCAACAGACAAGAGTTCTTTCTCCCAGCCTGGATCTTCCATATACATATAAGCCTCACTGACCTAGTTTCCAATATACCTCACAACTTCTGGGGATGCCTGCCATAGATGTGGGTGAAACATCAGGAAATAATGTTTCTGGAACATAGCCATACAGCCCGGAAGACTTACAGCAACCTAACATTAGACAGATTCTGATAGCCAAGAGGATGTATGCTAAAGAATGGGAGTGGGCAATGGCAGCCTCAACTCTAGTGGAAGGAACTTGATATCTTCATGAGTATGGAGAAAGATGCAAATAAATACACAAATAATCATTGTGCTGATCCACAAATTATCAAGTATAGCAATTTAGTGGTTAGTTCTTTCAGGATTTTTTTTGGGGGGGGATCTTGTTGCTGGTACAGTACTGTTACAGTATTGTTCTGGTAGTCAAAATAACTGGTAGTGATTTTCCCAACTGCTGTACAAATCAAGAAAGCAGAAGGAAGGACTATTGGCAACAGGCACATTCACAACAACATTTAAGTCACTATTTCTGCCTGCAGTTGAATCTAATACCCATGGAATACTATCACAGCAATACACATGTGGCACTGCATGCTCTAATGAATGTACCCTATCCTGTGTATTTATGTGATCAAGCATCACATTTTTGTGCATTAATGTTTCCTGAGTGGGGCTTCTATTTTTGTACATGGCACCTCAAAAACCTTTAAAAGAAAAAAAAACCCAACACTCTGCATTCTGTATTTCAAATTATTCTCAGCCAGCCACTTGTCTCATTGATATCAAATTGAAGTAATGAGAAATGCTCTGGGTGAAAGTCATCTGAAATGGATGAGATGTGTGAAACATTTATGCTTCGATCACATAAGACTGTGATAGCTCAACTGTTCTATTTGTCAAAGGGCTTCCATTGTCATCAAAGACAGGGCAAACATGGCTGTGTGAGTTACAGATTAAAAATGAGAACAAGGTTTTTTGGGAGGAGGAGGAGGAGAAGCAGAAGGAGAGCTAGAGAGGGAAAACTTAACGGTTTTTCCCTCCTTTCCCGTTGAAAGGTGTACGTTGATAAAATAAAGTAGGAAAAGACAACTAAGCTTAGAGATATGAAGCCATTTGGCAGGAAGGTGGAACATGGCAGGAATAGTACTTCCAAATGAATTTGATCAGTGAAAATGTGAGGGAATGTTGTTTCAGATTGTTATTGAAGAATTTATTAAAATGTTCACATTGCATATTCAGCAGTGGAATACACTGGTAGACTCTTCTTTCTTTGGAGATTTTTAAACAAAGATTGGATGGCCACCTCTCAAGCATGCTTTGGTTGTGTATTCCTGTATTGCAGCAGCTGAACTACCACCTCACAATTCATTTTCTACAAGCAAATGCAGAAATAGGACAGGATTAGAAAGTTTGTGGGATTTTGAGCAATGCACGAGAAATCAAAGTGACCAATCTTCATACCTGCAAGCAAGCCCAGATTTCCTTTGATAATTCAGTACACTTTCAAAAACAAGCTTTTTAGACGATGCCAGAACTTTTTGCTTCCATTTAACCCTTTTATTGAGTGTGCTGCCATTGCAAAATGTTTGGTTAAAGGTAAAGGTTTCCCTTGACATTAAGTCTAGTCATGTCTGACTCTGGGGGGTGGTGCTCATCTCCATTTCTAAGCCAAAGAGCGACATTCTCCATGGTGTCTGGGTCATGTGGCCAGTAGGACTATATGGAGTACCGTTACCTTCCTGCAGAAGCGGTACCTATTTATCTACTCACGTTTGCATGTTTTCGAACTGCTAGGTTGGCAGAAGCTGGGCCTAACAGTGGGAGCTCACCCCACTCTTCACATTCGAACCACTGACCTTTTGGTCAGCAAGTTCAGCAGCTCAGCGGTTTAACCTGCTGTGTCACTGGGGGCCGAGAAATGTTTGTTAGGACCATTTAAAAAGTCAGAGTTTTCTGAAGAAATGTTAATCCTTTTGATCTATTGTGTTTCCCTCATGATGTTATCAGCCATAAGCATCATGTGGTGCTTTTGTATATCAACATCTTTCCAGGCAGAATTAACAAACATCCATTTACAGGATGTTATGGATGCCATTTTGAACACAGCAGATTTTTGGCAGAATCTTCACATTTTTAAATACATTTTTCAAAGCTCTGCTCCAGACATTTGGAGCCTTATTCTAAAGGAAAATGTTAACTTCCTTCTAATCATTCTTCCCTGGCAGCCCTCAAAATCAGCTGAGTTTGCAAATAGTGGGGGGAAGGGAAGAACAGTATATTTTACTTTTATGCAATATACAATCCAAATGAGGGGTTGCTATAATGATGTATTGGACCATGCATCATCAAAACCAGCTGTCATTGCAATGATTTATGACTACAATAAATCATCAGGAAGGGCACATTGATAAAGTATTACTCAAATGAGAATTGCATCCTAGAGAGGTGGCCTAGCATAAAATTCAAACCATCCCAACTACAATTAGAAGTTAGTTTTCTATTTGAGTTAATCAATTAGTATCCTTCTACTGAGTGGAGACATACTTTTGAAGTTTTCTCTCAATCAGAACTCCTATTCAAATAAATTGGTGATTTGTAGATCAAAACACTGCAAAATTGGACTTGGGATCCCCTGAAAGCTGTAATTTCTAGACAATTGTAGACTACTGGGATTTCAATCCTCTTCCAGTTTCCCCAAACAAATGCATATAATTTCCTTAAAAATCAATTCTAGAGTTGTTGCATCTATCAGAATTAATAAAGAAGAGAAGAAACAACCATTCTTGAAACTGAGCATGGTTTTGCATATATTGTATTTTGCACAGGGCACCAGAAAGTATTCCTGTCACTCCAAGGCTGTCTTTGAAATCCTATTACTGGGAATTAAGACCTATTGGACTTGGTAAGACTTAGTATTGAGTAGATAGTTTAATATTGCAAAAGGGGTGGACTTAAATGGGAGGAAAACAGAGATAAAAGAAATGAAAGTTTCAGCATCATCGTCTATGACTGTGTAGATAAATAAATCTAAGTAGCCAGCTGTTAACCATACAATTATGCTAAAAAAACTAAAAATATCTAGTTTTCTGAGTTAAAATAGTGTTTGCCATTTTAATTTTTTTATTTATAGTGTTTCCACTTTTGCAGTGACCATATATCATGCTTATGTGGAGGGGCTACTGTGTTCTGAAGTGCATGAAACCATCAGCTCAGCAAAATACATATCAAGTGGCAGTTTGGATGTTCTTTTTCACTTCTAAACTAAAGATAATACTATACATGGTAAAAGCCCTTATTTAATAGGTGCTGCATTGATTTTCCCATTATCAATTCTGTTTGTGATTGTGTACTGGAATCTGTACCCGGCACTGGCACAAGTGGTTCACAGAAAGAAAATTAGGGAAATATCTCCTTTTCCAATAATTACCCCTTGTCTCATCTTGTTCTTGCATATGTCTCCAGGACTGTTAGTCATAAAGTGGAGAGTTGATGCAGAAAATGGGTCTGATCCTTCTTTTCTATCTTATACTAAAATATTGTATCTTGAATTGGAATGTTTGTAAAATTTCTGAGAAGACATGACAAATGAATACAGTCAGCACTTCATATATGTGGATTGCACTTTTGCAGATCTGATTATTTGTGGATTTGATTAATACGTTCTCTCTAGAAATTACCACCTTCAAATTTGATATCCATTTTATATCCATGCCTTCTATTCTATTGTCCGTGTCATTGACAAAGATGTTGAATAGCACTGGGCCCAGGACAGACCTCTGTTGCACCTCACTGGTCACTTTTCTCCAGTATGAGGAAGAGTCTTTGGTGAGTACCCTCAGGATTCATCCAGTCAACCAACTCCCAAACAGTAGCACTGCTCCCAAACCAATGAAATAACAAATCAAAACAATACTATGGGTTAAACCATGGGCAACTTTTATTCAATGTTACCGATCAATTTCTATGTGAACTGCCAACCAATTTAAGGTTATGAACTTGGTGTGTCGACCATTCAGGGAAACGGATAGATAATTCCATCCCAATTCCAGAGGATATTGAGACCAGTACTCTTACCGCTCAAGGCCATTACTGTTCACCCTCACCTCAGTTCTTTTAACCGTAGATGAGGATTCCTGTTCATGGCCTACACCACAAAGGAGTGTCTTGGGTGCACACCGAGATGTAAACCTACCCCTGTTTTTCTGCATGGTAGCCTATTTAAAGCCCATTTATTCAATTAGGCCAGTGTAGGGTAGGCACAAAAAAAACCTTAGAACATTGGGGGGGATTCCTACCCAGCCACATTGGTGATCCATAAAGTACACTGTCAAAGGACAGGAGGGTGGGTCAAAGTTAAATCCAGAATGAAGAGCAAGATGAGAAAGCATAGCTACACTGGCCCTGCCCCTTTCTAGTTCCGTCTGGGGCTATTTTACCAGCTCTCTCTTTGTTGAAAGGGAGCAAAGCACCTTCCTCCCCCTCATTTTTATTAATGAAATATAGCCCTTACTTCATTAGCTTCTTTGTTAGAATATCATGGGAAATCTTGTCAAAGGCCCAAGTAAAATAGAGATATGCTACATCCACAGCATTCCCTTCATTTACATTATGGGATTCTTAAAGCGGTATGGGGTTGATATTTTAATATATCATGCTGGAGAAAATGCACTGGTTTCACTGGTTTCAACCTACCCCATTCATTAGAAAATCTTTCTGCTTCTCCCCCAGTACCTGCAACTACTACTATGTAGCTCCTTTTGGAAGATTAAAGGATCAAAATATGAGGGTTAAAGTTAAGAAATACACATGAACTAAGTGGAAAATAATTAAGGTTAGTCATAGGATTCCATGCACTAGAGCATTAAAATTGGGTCAGGGAAGAAGATAGAAGAGAACCCTGAATTTCCTCAGACATTACTGTCTCCTGTCCATGTTTTGGTTTACAGTTCATGCCAACCCACAAAAACATGGCTCCCCCCATAGAAGAAAATATAACTGGTACCAGTGATTTCCCCCATTGGGATGATTTTGATTGTGAAAACCACTGAGAAGGCAAACTTTCTTGAATCAAGAGTCTTCTGTCACTTTTTAAAGACACTCTAGGCAGGCCCCGAGTTATGAGCATAACTGGTTCTATAGGTTTGTTCTTTCTTAAACTGAATTTTTTTGTATGTTGGAACAAGTACAGTTCTTAAGTGTTAGTCCAGCCCCCCCCCCATAGATAGATAGTATAGAGAAGGGTTAACACCCATGTACTGTTTGTGTTGCTGTCTGTGCCCCTGTTCAGAAAATTTCACCCCACTTTCTGTCCCTGTGATCATTGGCTTGTTGTGGAAACAAGGATTGCTGAAAAAGCTTCAGTGGAAACATCTTTTCCCCATGATAACTCTTTCAAGAATGAATTTCCCTTCCGGGGGCTGTATTTCTCTCACGTCCTGTTACCTCATTCCTGTTCCTAACTATGAGTCATTTGTAAGTCGGATGTTTGTAACTCAGGGACTACCTGTGCACTTAACTGAGAGCCTGTTGCAGTGGTTCCCAAGTTTTGGGAATCCCAAAGATTCTTCAGGTCTTTGGGGTTTCAACTCCCAGAAGCCACAGCTAGCTTAACCAATCATGGTCAGGAATTTAGGGTACTAGAGTCCAAAACACCTGGAGGTTGAAAGGCTAGAAGAACCCATTGGTCTAGTGTAGCCCTGATTCCTTGAAGTTCTTTCTAACCCTTACAGAAACCTTTCCCAGGTGAATGATGCCAAACAGGCAATAGAATTAACCACCATGAGCAAACTGCAAGAAGCAGGTAATGAAATTAACTCTAGGGAGATAAGGCAGTAAATTTTTCAGGATTATTGTTAAGATATAAGCTTAATACAGACATTAATTACTTTGCAGCAATGAGCCAATACCCTCCTCCCCTTTAAGGTTTCATTTTAAGATCTAATTGTAAAGAAATGCAGTTTTAATTATAATATTGATTTTACCTCTTTGCTAGAGTGAAGCTTCATTCAATTATTTCTAATTAGGTGAGCTGAGCAGCCGGGCCAATCTTAAAGGCTCACGGGCTTCTCATTTCATAACAGTCTTTCACAGAGATAAGTAGAAGGATGGGTCCCAACTTCTTGCATAAAAAATAATAGAAAATAGGATTTAAGATAAAAAGAGAGGATATGATATTTGTGTCTTCAAGTGCAGGAACTCTTTAGGTTTGTGAAAACTAGTACATAGGCCTAGTTAAAAGAACATATTTTATAGGGAAATGTGAACAAACAAAAAGAGATACAAATATCCAGGAGCACTAGTACAATGGACTATAGAATGGGCCAAAAGTTACAAAGACATCTGTTATTTCAATTACTTTTTGAAAATGTTTTTGAAAATATTTTGCATGTTATGTAATGTAATTTTTAAAATAAAACTATGGTATTGTAAATTAAAGACAAAAGATAAAGAAGTTATTAAATATTGAAACTCCTTTTTGACCACCATGTACTTAAGATAATTTTGTAGTCCATTACAAGTGCATCACATTGATTGTGACCTAGGACACATCTACACTGACCATTGACTGCAGCTTGATCCCAACTTCAAATCCTTGCGGCCACAAAACATAATGAATTAAAGGGTTAAAATACATTAAACAAAGTCTCAGGAAATTCTGAATTAAAATCCTTAATGTGCTTCACTTAGCTTTAAATCTAAACCACATGACACAGCGAAATTGGCTCTACAAAATACGAAGTGCTATCCACACTGGGGTGCTTTTTAAAATTTGCAAAGAAGGTCCAGAGGACTGCTGAAAAATGCCTCAAGGGCATAGCTGAATAGCAAGGAAGAAATTGACCACCTGGAACAGATACTTGATTGTCTCCACTGCTATCACCTTCTCTTTTTCCCCCTGCCTCATATGCCTCTAGATGTGAATCTCAGCTGGAAATGGGGAGGAGGGTCAGTTTGAGGCCAATGTCTTTGGTAAATGTAATTATCTTCCTGGTCTAATACCTGTTCCTGTCATGGAAATTTAGTTATGTGCACAAAAAAAGCAGTTTCTCCCAAATCAGTTCCAAGTGGTCGGTGTAGATGTGCCACTAGTCCAACACACAAATGCACCATGCTGGATCTAAGTGTATCTAAGTGTTTTTTTTTTTTAAAAAATCTTTAACATTTTTCCATACATATTTAAAAATTCAAGGAAAAAGTAAATGGAGGGTAGGGAAGGACAGAAGAAGAAAAGAAAGAAAAGAAAAAAGGGGAAAACTATATATAATTAAAGAAAAACTGAAGATAGATATAGATAGATAGATAGATAGATAGATAGATAGATAGATAGATAGATAGACAGACAGACAGATAGATTCCAGTCATCCTCGATGCAACATTTTCATTCTGTTCTTCCTTCTTTACACAATTATTCCCCTCCTTTTCACTCTACCTCCCGGTGTATTTTTTTTTATTTTGTTTGTTTATTTAGTTCTTGTTATCTTTTGAAATATATTTCTGTATTAGGCTCCAATCTGTTTCTTTTTGTGGTCTTTCTTATTGTTTCATCATTAGATATGTCAGTCTATCTGTGTTTTTTAATAGTTTAATTTTTCTGTGTTGGGGGTTTCAGTTTGTCTCCAGACTCTGGTGTATACAATCCTCGAAGCTGTTATCATATAGTTCAAATTTTTTCAGTATTTTTCTCCAATTTCACATCTATCATTCCTAATAGATATATTTCCGGTCTCATCTGGAAGTTTAAATTCAATATATTTTTTGTCTCTTCGTGTATGCTTTGCCAATAATCTTTAGCTTTTTTACATAACCACCACATGTTTCCCACACCTCCAATATTTTGTATTTATATCTTCGTACCATTTTCCAAATTTGTTTGGAGTTATGTACCATCTATGTATCATCTTCATCCAATTTTCCTTTAAGTCATACGCATATGTATACTTCAATTTCCTTTTCCACATTTCTTCCAACTTCTCCATCTGGATTGTTCTTCCTATGTTTTTAGCCCACTTAATCATGCACTCTTTAATTCTATGTGTTTAAATAGGGTACTGGAAAAGTTATCTTTGGAAAGAGAAGTGCCCAGGAATCAGTGGCCATAGCTAAGAAACATCAAGAGTGTAGTCAAGATAGGCATAAGTTATTACTGCATGCCCGAGCCTTTGGGAAAACTATAGTGTCTGGCTTTACTTGATGGTTTCTATACCTTCTATTAAGATCAAGACCTTTAACATACAGAGGCACCTTAGGCAAGGTGAAAATATAACCAAAACGAGTTTACTAAAACAAAATGAATAAAAGATTAACTCCCCCCAGGGCTATTGAAAGATAGCTTAAAACAATCTTGCAGACATCTCTCTGGAGCCTTTGAAAGTCCTCTGTCTCTAGTGTGAAGCAATGGCTCACAAGCTGGAGCCCAAAGGCTATTCCAATCTTCTTTCTTTGTGAAACTTGGGCTGACCACAAGCTTCTGTTGTCTCTGGGACTGATGATATATGTATACTGCTAAATGCAGTATTTATGGTGCTAAGGATGCCTGTTTTGGATTGCTGGGCCTAGGATTTCCAGACAAAAACCAGGCCTGTAGTCTCTATAGCTCTACTGCAAAAAACAGGAGGAGTCTATAGAGGCAAAAGGAACAGACCAACTAAGGCTGGATTCTAGGGGGATTTTATGCTCCACTCAAAAACAAGCTATCCATGGTGGCAATATTGAATCTACAGAGGGATGGTATCCACTGAGGTAAAAGGCTGCAGAAATCGACACAGGTATATAATCTTCCTCATGACACTAGCGCATGAATCCACTTTAAATCTGGTTTCTGCCTCCTGCAAAATTTTGGGATTTGTAGTTTGGTGAGGCCAAGGACCTGTCTGGCTGAGCTGTTTAAAGCTGCCTCCCCAAAGTGGAATTAAAGTGGATCCAAGCTCTAGTGTAATGAGGTCAAATAGATGGTCCTCAAAATTGCTATCACTGAGACAGGAATCAGGAAAGGCCTTCACTTTCTTGACAGTGGTGAACACAATGGGTTAAAGAGTAGAGACCTCGTATTTGGCCACAATGGTGCGATTGCCTGAGAAGAATCATACAGGTGATGTGATACCCCCCCCCCCCAATTTGGTGACAGCATGGTATTGCATTAGGGTTGGGGAACCCTACTGTGACTTTGGGTGAATCACACTTTCTGAGCTTTAGAGGAATGACAAACCTCACCTTATATCGTAAGGTCACTATAAGTAGGAACTGAATTGAAGGCATATATCAGCAATAAATATACTGTACTTTCATGTAATCTGTTGACCTTTGTATGTGATTTTAATTTTTCTATTATCTTTATCTTGTCACTCATATGCAGATACTCAAACTGCATTCATGGTTGTGTTACTTAAGACGTACAGAACAGAATATCATATCAATACAGTGGACTCAGGATTAATTAAATTGTTTTGGAGTTGAGTGGGCTAAGGAAAGTCGTTGGCATTTACTCGATAAAAACAGGCCTCATAAATGTCTTCTTTGATGCTCAAAGAGCTTCCAAACAAGGGCTGGAGGTCTGAAAAGGAGCCTAAAGTACAATAAGCAGGTAATTCTGTTCCTTTCTGAACAGCAAGATCCTACCATTTATACTAGACTTGGCCAATCTAGGAGCATTATATGATTGCCAACCAATTATTGAAAGCCTTATTCAGAATTTGATTCCATTTTCTACCTGAAGATCAAATACACAGAGAATACACAGACAATGCAGGGTTCCAATTAAATATCTTTTTGGCAGATTCCTGTTATGTGATTCAATGATACATAAAAAGACTGATTTAAATAAAAACCCCACAGCAAAGCCAGTTTTGTGAGATAGTGATTATCTTGATGTCTTTGTTTTAAGGAGGAGTTTATTGTCTTTTTTTAAAAAAAGATCTCAGTAAAGTGGTTATGCAAATAGAAACATGGAAAGCATTCCACAATATGAACGATAGGCTGAGAGAATGAAATCACTTGGCTGAATTAATTAAAAGATAACAGTGATAGAGGAATGGGCCAATGCCACAAATAATTACCACTTGAGATTACACAGTCAAAAAGGACAATTAAGGCACCAAATATTGCTAATGAGAAATCTTAATTGATATTTTTAATGCAGTTAGACTAATTTTATATTCTACCCTCAATCCATTGCACGTACAGAAAAAAGATACACCACAAGCTCAAACATGTTCATTTGAGAATGGATTCCATGGAAATCAATGGGAGTTTCTTCCAAATGAATTTATTCAGGGCCCTCACAACAGTTGTGAAGGTGGGGGGCTTTTGAGAACTGCAGTCAAAAAGTAACATTTACAGGTTCCATGAAACAAAAGACAATACTGCTACAAACACAATAAAATTATAATGTAATAATATTAACAGTACATAAAAGTACTTTATCTGTACGTGTTGAAAGAATCTAGAGATAAGCAATTCCAAACCATAGTAAAACATAAGGCTGCTTTATATCCTTGTGTCACAGTGGCAGATTTTTGACAATACAGTGGGTCCTTAGTATCTGTTGTGGTTTGGTTCCAGGACCTTTTTCAAATACCAAAATCTGTGAGTGCTCAAGTACCATTATACATTGTACAATGGCATAGTAAAATGGTGCCCATTATAGAAAATATCAATATCAAGGTTTGTTTCTGGTATTTTTTGTGGGAGGTGGAGATTTTTAAACTGTGAATGGTTGAATCACTGGATATAGAATCCATAGATAGTACAGAAGGCCAACTGTACATTCTGGAAAGGTTTGGCCATAGCAAACAATGGTGATAATTCATGATCCTTTCACTGACCCAGCTCTTTGATATTATCTTCTGCTGGAGATAGGCATCATTTATCTTCATAAAGTTGTGAAATCAGACTAATTCAACCTCAAAGTGGCTTCATAGTGTAGCTTGTCATGTCTCATTCGTTTAGATGTTCAAAGGCAGAAATGTGTCCAATTTTGCTGTATTGAGTCACTAATTGGCATTCCCTTTAATTGCATGAGGAGACTACCAATGTAATGACAGTCAGCTGGTTATGGGTCACCGGGCTACTAATACTCTAGGCTGTGTAACACAAACCCTCATTATGGCGATAATATTATTTTAGTGAGCATTAAAATTTTATTTTCATATACTAATTGGTGTCCCCTTGAGTCAAAGCACTGGAAAAAGTCAATGATGGCACCAGCCGTCTTGTTTATTCTCCATTTCTCTTGGAATCTCAGGGCCTAAATTAGTGCTGTCTCTGAACAATTATGCTCTTCAGCATTGCACCATAAAACCTATGGCATCTCAGCCTGTGTTTGCAGCCACAATAAAATCTTTACATTTTGGCTTTTGATGTAAGGATATAGATGCATAGAATAGGTCCATATGTTCTGAATCATTTTAGATTTTCACCCTAAATGTAGTTAAACTTGATGGGTTTTACTCCTGAGTAAAAATACACAGGCTGTCATCATTGGGTTGCAATATGTATACCTAGACCTGGTACTAAATCTTGAGGGAACTAAAAAAGAACTACAGTACAGTCTCACTTATCCAAGTCTAGCTTATCCAAGCTTCTGGATTATCCAAGCCATTTTTGTAGTCAATGTTTTCAATATATCATGATATTTTGGTGCTAAATTTGTAAATACAGTAATTACAACATAACATTACTGCGTACTGAACTACTTTTTCTGTCAAACTTGCTGTATAACATGATGTTTTGGTGCTTAATTTGTAAAATCATAACCTAATTTGATGTTTAATAGGCTTTTCCTTAATCCCTCCTTATTATCCAAGATATTCGCTCATCCAAGCTTCTGTCGGCTCATTTAGCTTGGATAAGTGAGACTCTACTGTATATCTGAAAAGTCATATATAGGACTGTGCTGTTATTCTTATATGTTTTCATAAAGTGACTTTCATTTCAGTTTTTTCTTCTTCCTTTTTACATGGAAATTCTTATGCATTTCCATAGGCATTTGAGATCATTCGTTCATTTCCTGATTGATGCATTATTGCAAACAATTTTTCCATTAACTAAAGTGGATTGTGAGTATTTCAATCACCCAGCCCATAGTTGGTATGTATGGTTGTGAAAGCTGAGCAGCGAAGAAAGCTGATAGGGCAAAAATGAACTTATTTGAAATATGGAACTGGAGAAGGATTCAACAAATACCATGAACCACTAGAACAGTGGTTCTCAATTTGTGGGTTCCCAGGTATTTCAGCCTACAACTCCCAGAAATCCCACCCAGTTTACCAGCTGTTAGGATTTCTGGGAGTTGAAGGCCAAAATATCTGGGGACCCACAGGTTGAGAACCATTTCACTAGAAAAGTGAATAGATCAAATCAAGCCTGAACTCTCACTAAAAGCAAACTAAACCAAAGTTGATCTAATATGGACATATAATGAGAAAGACAAGGGAAAATGGTATTTCAGATTTTTTCCAGATGTTGGAATGTCTGTATATACATAATGAGATGCTGCTTTGAGTCTCCTTCAGGAGAGATAAAGTGGGGTATAAATAAATATAATAATAATAATAATAATAATAATAATAATAATAATAATAATAATATCTTACAGATGGGACCCTAAACATTAAATTCATTCATGTTTCTCATAGCCCTTACACAGGTAACCAGAAGGTAATTTTATACACAATATTTTAAATTGAACCATCAGAAAGCAAAGAAGTCACTATCTCAGCCACCCATGTACACAATTTTGGATTTTGCAGTATTCTAGAATTCCACATAATAGAAACAACTGTATGGCTCAATGACAGACCCCATTTGGACTTTAAACACACCATGAATGTATATTTATATGCATAATTATGTATGTTTTTGTATGTTTTGATATAGGTTCTTAATTTTAATGTAATTTTTTATTTAAATTGATTTTTAATTGTGATGTAATTTGTTTTTATGTATGTTTTTATATTGTAAGCCGTCCTGAGTCTCCTGATGGGTGAGAAGGGCGGGATAGAAATGATGTAATAAATAAATAATATGTAATGATGTAATAAATAAATAATAAACCCAACTTGTATACACCTGTGCTCAAATAAAGTAGCCCAAGACTGCCTCTCTGCTTCTATTCATTTCCTTCCTTCCCTCCCTTCCCTCCACCTCATCCATCTCTTTTTCTTCTTCTGTAAAATATTAACAAAGGTAAGATGTATGCTATTTGAAGTCATATATTCAGCAAGTTTCAGAGCCTTTCAGCCAAGACTCCATAATCAATCTGCCTGACCCTAACAAAGAGATCTGATTTTACTTTTGCCCCTGCTTTTCAATGCTACAGAAGGAATTTCATTTTTCTTCTGGCCAACCTAAGATGGCCCAGAAATGGAGTTCCCACTTATAGATAGAGGTATATATATTCTAAAATTACAGCTCAGTGTGAGACAAGGGACAAAGGTAGGTAGGTAGAATATTCTTAGAAAGCAGGAAGCAGGAAAGAGGACATTCTTTCAGCCATAGAGCAAATGGTACCCACTTTTTTGGAATCATAATTGGGCTGAATTTGTCCTCTAAGGAAAAGATAAGCAGCATATTAATGAAACAGAAATTGCTCAGAAATGATACCAAGAATAGTTTAGTAAAAATAATAGTATTTAAAAACTATGATTTGAAAAATTCATCTTCAGAATCAATTTGAAAGCATAGACTATTGAAATATTTATTTCTAGTCGAATTATAGGTTGTACATCTTAATGACCCATTTAAGTAAGCAAATTTTAAAGCAGATACTAACACTAGTAGTTTATATATACAGAGGGACATATGTTTATTGATCAGCTATAGCTAAAACAACAGATGATAGAAGCCGATTCCCATCATTCATGGATAATAATGACTTGTGGATTAACTCAGGAAGAGCTATAATGGATGATGTATTAAAGACAGTGAATAATGGCATTTTTTATCATTATAAGAATTGTTTGTGACATGATAGCTTGATTAAATTAGTTATTTAATGATAAGTTTCACGCAGAGATTTTCATTAGTTTTCTCTCTGATTTGGCCTGGTTATATGTCTGCACACACTGTGAGTTTCTGTGTTTATGAATAAATTGTCTCACAATAAAGAAGATGAAAGTGGTGAACTTTTCTCTGTTGAAAAACTATCCATCCATCTATCTATCTATCTATCTATCTATCTATCTATCTATCTATCTATCTATCTATCTATATGCAGGTTGTTGCAGTTGTTCTCAGAACACAAGTGTCCCAGGATATTCCCTGGTGAAGTCATGTGATGACATTATTTTTATTATTTATAATCATATACTCCCTTCATCCAGTGAGTTCAAGGCTGTATGTATATGTCACAAGCCTTGACCCTGTTTACAAGCAGGGAGTTAACAAACATGTTCAAGCCAAATGGTCCAGTTGAAAGGCAATAACAGCAGGGTAATACTCCAGAAAAGTCGACAGTCCATTCCAAGCTCAAAAGCCAAATACAAGAGAATCTAGAGTCCAAGCTCAATTCAAAATCAGAAAGCCAGAGAGCAAGGGTAAAGCCAGAGATCATGAATCCAAGATAAGTGACAGTCTGAGGTCACAGCTCCAAACAATGATATTGCTGCCAGCAACAAGGTGCCAAACTTGAGCTCCTTATATGCTAGGTTCTCAGGTCTTACTTATTGCTAGTTTGTTTCTCTGATAATCTGGAGGACCTGAAAAGCTGAGTCTTCTCTCTTCTCATGTCCACAAAAGGTGGGACATTTAACCCTTCCTCTGCCTGCTTAGAGGAGCTCGTTTGCCTTGCTGTGCAGGCTGAGAAGTGGTAGCTACCTCCATTGGCTCTTCTTCTAAGCTCAGCTGAGGGAGCTGCTGGGCACTGCTGGGCTCCAGTTCCAACTCTGGTCCTTCGACAACACCTCCTTGCCCTTGATCTCCAAGATATCCACAATAGTGTGGCTTTATGGATTTTGATATGGCCCATGGAGAAGACAAGGGACATTTTGTGTAGAGGGAAAACACCAATGCCACCTCAGAAGTCAGTTGGCCCTGGCTGCCACTGCCATATTCCACCCAGGCATTTGAAAAAGCCAGAAACAATGCCATAGCAGAGAGAAAGGAGAAGCCTGGTGCTTCTTTTAGGTTCTCCTGGGGCAGACTAAGGCCCTTCCGGACAGCTTCAAAATGTGGATCAATAAGTGGGGCAAAAAAAATCATAGGACCTGATAGTAAGTTCAAACATAGACCAGCCAGTCCCAGTAAATAGCCCCTTGCCATCCTGACACCTTCCTTTGTAGCAGGATTTAAAAAGATGGATGGGGGACATCTGATGAAAGTTTACTTTTATTTTATTTTTTAATTGTCTCCAGGATGCGCTGGACCTTATATATGTTCATGCAGATATCTAATGTACACACAAGCAGATTTTTCTTATTCTCTCTCCTCACCCAGCTGTAAATTCAAGCTCTGTTTAATATCATAAACATGTGAACAAAGGAATGGCTGCAGAGAGTTCTAATTCTAACTGCTTTCTAATCGTGCTTCCATTAGCCACCTGTGTGTTCGTGGCTCCATTTTTGACAGCCCTGATAAGCTGTTTTGGGATTTTAAAAGGCACACATGCACTGGAACAGTCCACACCAGGGTATATGAATGAAGTCATGTCATGAGAATATGTGGTTTTTTTTTTTTTTTTTGCCAGAATCAGGTTTTAAGTGCACCTTTTTAACAAGTGCTTCTCAGCTGTTAACCCAATTCAGCAAGCATTTTGTGAAATGTCATTTAGCTACTACCCCCTTTTTATCCTAGTTTCTTCCAGGTTTAAGTGCATGTGTAGAAGAGCCCTAAGTTCATCTCTTGCCATTCTACTCAGAGAAGGTGATAGTTCCTATTTTTAAAAGAGTTGAACTACAGTACTAATACCGACTCATGGGTAAGTTGATCCAGGTGTTTTGAGTTATTTTTTGAGTAAAATTTCTAGACTTACTAGAGACTTTCCAGGGTTCTGAGTTCCCCGTCTTTGAAGTCATTAGCCTATAAAGGTCTAGGGTCACTTGCTCATTCTCTTCACTTCTCTTTCTCCTCCATTTTCTCCTGTTGCCTCATCCTAGTGTGCGCTAAAGGCAGATCAACCAATGCCACAAGTTCATAGGAGCATCCTCTTTCCCCTTGCTGCCAACAACAACAACAACAACAAAAACAACATGACAGTAGCCTCACCACTGCCTGGAGTTTGAACAATTTCACTAGAAATTCATAATTTTAAACTAACATCTAATTTTTAATAAAGAATTAATCATGCTGATTTGACGCAAGGGTGGATTTGTATTAAATTACAATATTCAATAATATTTAAGGCCCTGGTTATCAAAATACATGTACATCTAATTAAGAAAAAAGTGACTTGCATCCTGAAACTGCTGGGCTTGAAATTATATGTGAAAAATGTATTTAAATTACACAAATAGTTTTTTAAATCTCACATGTGTGGTTTTCTGAAAGTATCAGCTATTCTTTTTTCTTCTTCTTAGTCCTTATGTTTCCAGCCCTTAAGGCTCCAATGATATGCATGAAAAGATGCACATTTAAATTTTAGAAGACAGATGTGTAGCTGAATTCCAGCTGCTGGGGTCAGGTCCTTAGGCTACATTTCTTTACATACTTTCCAGGAAGAACGCGCCATTGAACTCAGTGGGGTTGTGCTTCAATGACCTGTATAGTCACCAGCCCTTGACTAGTAAAAACCTAAATAGATTATGCACAACAGAAATAATGGGGAGATGCTTTGGGCAAAATAAAAGTAAAGATACACTTTGTGTCATTTATCTTGTTTTCAAGATTCAGCTTCTCTTAGCACAGAATTTGGATTGTCTGGATATGAAGTTCTTCTGTAGTTTATTCAGTACAGAATAACAAGATGTTTGCATCCATCAATTGACCATGCAGACTACTCCATTTTCTCATTACCTTTCAAATATTCAATCCCCAGCTTTTCCCCTCAAGACTACCAGCAGAGGGGGGCATTCAATCAAACCTCTATATGTATTCTTGCTTTATTCTTCTTATTGTACCTTGGTAAGTACTTTATGTTTACAGTCAGCTCTCCACATTCACTGGGGTTAGGACAGGCCTACACAACTTGGCAGTAGTAAGGGACCAACATTAAAATAGGCTAAATCTCTTTGGGCTGCAGATAGATTTTTAGTTCCTCCACTAAAGGTGCATTCCTTCCTCATAAATGAGGTAAATGAGCAATGTGGAGTTGATGGTTTTGTCACCAGATGAGAAGATGACAGAGGCAAAGAGAAGAGTGTCAGAGGCAAGAACTGACACACTTCTTTGCCGCCTTTCTCTCTAAAAAACCTGGAGCCCACGATTCTACAAACACTCCTGAAATAAGGCCAAGTGCACCTTAAAATTTCATCCCTGTGCCTCACTACTCCAACTTAATTACAACAACCTCCCCAAACTTCATTCAATTGAGACCAGAATTCCAGTGTTCTTGTCTATCAGTGATATCCCATTTGTCATATATTAATTTGATAAATTTGGTACATAAAGAAATTAAACACATAGAGATAAAACACTTCAAGGATGGAATGATAGGTTCCAAAGGTTACTCAGTGCATGTAACCTATAAGGCTTAGGTTGAGAGCCTCTGAGGGCCCCACCAAATCCTTATGAGAGCCCAGCCAGCCCCTGGGCCACATGTTATGGAGGCCTGGTTTAGGGACACAAGATTTCCATTAAAGTGATCAAATGTGGGGAGGTTTTTAAATCATTTTATGTTTTGAAAAAGTAGTACATTTTTAAAACCTAAGGAAATATCTCTCTATGACTTTCTAGTTCATTCAGCATGTGTGATGACTCATGGGCCTTGTAGTCCTGTTCCTAGTACTATTGTGACAGACGAAGAGGAAAACATGGGATTTTTGCCGGTTCAGCCAGAGCCGGAGTCTCCTCACCTGCAGGATGTTGATGTTTGTCCTCAAGAATTCAGCCAAACAGGCCTTGGGCAGAACTCCCCCCCCCCCCCCCCCCGTTTCCCAGAAAAGAATCTTATTCCCGGGAAAGGGGAAACAGAGAGGCTCAGCGGAGGAGTTTACGCATTGCTGCCAGAAATCAAGCTGATTAGGCTTGCTTCCCTTGGGAAATTCTAAGGAGTCACACATCTGGATAGAGTTGGGTTTCGCTTCTCGTTCTCTAGGGAAAGAGTTCTGTTGGCGGGAAAACGAGACCCAATATAGGTGCTTAGCGCCAGGGATACTTTACGGAGTCAATTGTTCAGCTTGAGGAGAGAGATCGTGTGTGGACTTCATAATCCCAGTTCCTTGTTTCCCGGATCAAGTTTCCAGCCTTGTCTTGTCTCACGGACTTTCTTGGACTCTGTTCATGTTTCATGTTTGCCTCGTCTTCTAGTCACGGATCCAGCCAAGAATCAAGTTTATTTTCCAGCATTGTTGTCTAGCTACATTGGACTTTAAAGACTCTGTTATTTCCCCACACTATTGCTTGGCAAAGTGTGTGTTTCGGTCAAGTGGATTAAAACTTTGGACTCTAATATCTTATATTGGACAATACATTTCTGGACTATAATTGACCTCATCTGAAAGGTCTACTTCTGAACTATATTCTTCACTTGTTTTTATTGTTTTTATATATTTCCTTAATAAAGATATTAGATAGAGACTGGTCTCTGTGCAAGGTTATTGGTCCTCTGCAGCCTGGGTCCTGACAGCATGATTCAGTAGTCAACTTCTACTGGAAACTGACCACAGAATCTCACTTGAGTGAGCAGTGGTTTTCAATCTGGGGTCCTCAGATGTTTTTGGCCTACAACTTTCAGAAATCCCAGTTTACCAGCTGTTAGGATTTCTGGGAGTTGAAGCCAAAAACATCTGGGGACCCCAGGTTGAGAACCACTGACCTATAGAGTCCAAGAGAGAACATTTCAATCAAATTCTTGAATAATCAAATCTGCAAAAGTCAAAACCACACATATGGAGGGCCAACTGTACAATGTATTATATGTGTGATATTATACTATATTGACCTAAATCAAATGATGTGTCAATGCCTGTCTCCTTGTCTAACCAGACTTCCTTTCCCTCCCTCTTCCCTGAGTCCTCCAATGCTATTGTTTTTCTTCTGCTTCCATTGGCCGAAAAAGAAGCTTACGAACCATGCATATTTTATATTGTGAAGTGGTATTACAAATAAACAAGGAAACATTGGACTGTTTAAAGCAGCCTTTGACTGATGATTATCTCATGCACCCTGATTAGTTGACTCTTTCCCATACTTTATTTTTCAAAAGTTTATCTCAACCTTTTATTCAAATAGAAATGAGTCCTCCTATCTCACTCATTCTTAAAGGCTCTGCCATTTTTTTTAGCTTGTGAAAAACTTTTCAGACAATCTTCCCATCACTTCAGTGCAAACTTATGTCCCCAGTGTGAGACGCCTTTCGGTTGCAAAAGTCATTATCATGTCATCGCTTCAATATTAATGTTTTGATTTCCAGGCACTGTAATGGTTTGTATCTAAGACTTTCATTTTAAAAAATCTGTAAAGTTAGCCAATCAACAAGACAAATAGTATGCAACCAATTTTTTTTCTATTAGCACGCTTGCCTTACTCAAGTTCTTCATTTATCCTTATGTTTTAAAAGGAGCTCTTAATTACTTCCAGTCCCATTTCAGTTGTAAATGCATCTTTATTGCCTTTCTTTCATCATCATAAATCCTTCGGCCTACTCAAAGAACTGACACTTCACCACTGATTTACAAGTGATCCATTTTTATTAATCAGATGTTTGCCCTGACTCTGTTGGAACTATAATGCCATTGCAGATAAGTTCTGATGAAAAGCCCTTTTCCATTCTCTTGGGAAGATCCATATTCTTCATCAAGCTTTCGTTGGTTTAAAATAACGCATTACCTTTTGACGCACCGGTTTCTTGTCTTATCAAACTCACATAAAAACTTCTAACATTCCTTCATAGAATTCTCTGCATTTGCATATATGAGCTTATGGAAAACTGTTGCTACAAATGGAGTATTGTGAACTTTAGTTTTGGAGAGTTCATCATTACCCCACGAAATGTATAACCAAATGGGAACAAAAGGTATCTGCTTGAGCGACTGAATGTTCCAGCATGTTTGTCATATATTATAGTAATATATCACGTAATAAAAGGGAGATGGATGAAATCCACAGAGAATTTTGGTGCAGAGCACCAAAAGCTTAAAACGCTGAAACAGCTATGGACATCTACTGTCAAAAGGGCAAACCTGAAATAGGTTCATATAATGTTTTAGTAAGAAGCCCTTGGTGGGTTTTTGTTGTTGTTGTTGATTTCTTTGAAGGTTACTTTCAAGCTTTTGGAATAATGAGATAATTATATTTCCACAGCACACCTATTTGCACATAGGAAGCCCTGGGTCATATTTCTGGGTTTTTTTGGTGATGTTATTCAATAGCTTATGGCATAATTGTGACAATATATGGTTTGTAAACTATAATCTGGTCTAGATTATTGCGCATTACAATCTGCTATAGATACCATCGTTCAAAGAGCTAAATTCAACATTCATTCCACCTGGAATAGAACCACTGAAATAAAAAGGATGCTCAGTTAATCAGAAAAAGTAAGTTCCGCCCATTTCTATTAGTCTACTCTAGATAGGACTGATATTGCATTTAGCCCTAAGCATATTATTTGATGAACCAGGCATGAAACAGATTTTAAATTTAAGCAAAGATGCATATTACAAGAAAAAACTATCAAGTAAGTGCTCTTTTGCAATATTAAATAGAGTGAATGATAGCTTTCCATGTAATTAAGAAAAGGTATCTTCCATCGTTAGAGAGAAAGGACATCATATTTAATATTTTCTTTTTGAGGTCTTATTAAAATGACATACCACTTACATGAGAGTTTCAAAACAGAAACAAGTACACCACTATATTTCAATTCCACAGCCCAAGACTGGTTCCACTAATATTATTCAACTGGGTCTATAATCCCATGTACATTTATAGTACTCAGGAATAGACTCAATTAACTCAGTGGGATTTACTTCTTAGTCAGCATTCATGAGATTGCACTGTGAAACATTAATTTATTAGATCCCACAGAAGCATGAAATTTAAAGCAAAAGAAGAGGGGGAAAAACAGTCCAACATTTCAGATGAATGAAAGTGGGAGGTAAACTTGGATGCCCTCTAAAGTGAAACATCTTCTCATTGCCAAGGGAATCAAGTTACATTCAGATGAGATAGCAATATTTCTCTGACTTTTGATCTTACTCTCCCCTATGTTCCCACCCCTTTTTTCTTACCATCTTTGTACTCTGGTGAAACAGCCCCACTGAGGCTAACCTATGATGCACAGCCACTTCTGGTGGCTGTTAATGAAAATCTGTCTCATCAGCGTGCAAAGACAGACAGAAGACTTCCTTTTCAGAAGTTGGGTGTTCCCTAACACCTGATTGAAGGCAGCAGCGGGAATCAGAGGGAAGTCAGAAAAAGACGGGGAAACACTGTGGGATGGCTGGCCATCCCCGAAGACGAACCTTGCCAGGGTAGTTCGCATCCTCACTCTTAATGACACTTCCCCCCGCTTCCCCCCTTCCCTCCAGCCTATTGGATAAAGTCCTTAGTGCACATTCTTGTCAGTTTTTAATTGGGACAAATTACCTTCCCCGTCTCAATCTCTCCTTCTTAAATCCAGGACTGTCTGCTCAGACTGCACAGAATAACTTCAGACTCCTTCAGTTCAGCTTTCAAAAGCGGCTCAAACTTTATTTACAACTATTTACACAGCAGACCGGACAATCACGAGACCCATCCGATTCCTTCAGGAGTAACATTCCACCATCCGATTCCTTCAGGAGTAACATTCCATCCATATCTCAAAACACTCCATCCGGCTAGCAACCAGAACCGCTCTGGCAAGTTATTCCCACTCTGTGAATTTAACCTCTTCACTTTTAGATCACACACAGCTTTACACAACCAAGCACTATTTCACACAATATCAAAACATATACTGACAATTATTAGTTTGACATTGGTGTTTGACCATTTTGAATGGATTTGGACATTTTCTCCACACAGAAAAGGCTATTTGTAATCTGACTTTAGACATTTCTGGAATTAGATTTTTTTTCATGTCAGAAGCAACCTGAGTTGCTTCTGGAGTGAGAGAATTGGCCGTCTGCAAGGATGTTGCCCAGGGGACGCCCGGATGTTTTGATGTTTTACTATCCTTGTGGGAGGCTTCTCTCATGTCCCCGCATGGAGCTGGAGCTGATAGAGGGAGCTCATCCACGCTCTCCCCGGGTGGGATTCGAACCTGGCAGCCTTCAGGTCAGCAACCCAACCTTCAAGTCACAAGGCTTTTATCCCCTAGACCATCGGAGGCTCTCTGGAATTAGATATTCTCACGGCATTTACAGGACAAGATGGTTTCTGGAGATGAGGCTCCCACATCATTCACTGGACTAAAAGAGCACACATATCGAAACTTTGAGATGTGTCACTGGTTTCTTTCACATATTTTATTGGGTAATCCTCAGTTTTTGCTTATTTTACACTTGACAGTACAGTAAGAGGAAATTTCAGGTCCGGAATTCGACTATACGTCTTTAATTTTTCTTGCCCCATTCCCGGTTTGCAGATATGGCACATTTAAAAAGAAAAAACTGAAAAATTTAAGAGGCAAAACTGAATTTACTTCTACACTGTATGGGCAAATGGGATTGCTAAATGGAATTTCACCTGCTGGCCATTACAATTCAACTTGTGCAAATGGCTATGCAAAATATGTTGTGCAAGTGCCATTTAGCTCTGGGAAATGTGCAGAAATTTATTGCAGGGCCAGCTGGTGATGCTGTAGATCTAGGCTCTGCAAAAAGTAATTGGAAATGTTATGTGCAATGCCCTGACACAGTACATGGAGCCGGACAGATTGTCAGCATGCCCTAGGTAGCCATTGCTAACACACATACATATGGGGGTCTCACAGAACAACAGCATGCCTTTGAGCTTTGTATGGCCTTTCTCGGTAATCCAAAAAATGAATGTATGTGTGTGGGAGAGAGAAATGTGTGAGCCTAAATCATTTAAAGCAGACGTCCAGTCCAAATGTACTGAACACTGCTTACAGCACAAAACTATTTTCAACTTAAGCTTCTCTGTTGCACAGAATGTCAGAGTACTAAGAACATTTTATGCTGCATTTTCTACTGCTTTTTCTTGAACATCCTCAGAAAGCAATTCTCTTTTTGCACATCAGTAAGTGTACATAAACAGACATATAATCTAATGTTTTTTAATGGCAGCCCTGAAAATATTTATGCTTTTTCTCCTCCTGTTGCAAATACAATTCATGCAAATCACGTCCAGATATTTGCTAGGAATGGATCCCACAGAAATGCTGGACTTCATATCACTTCATTATCTACACTTGGGACTGATGCAAACTTTATGAATCGCTCTGCACAGAAAGGCCCAACTCCTCCTGGGGGAACAGTCATGTGGAGAAAGAAATGTGTATAAAGCTGTTTTCTGCCTACTGCTGAACTCAACAACTCTCTAAGTAGCAATTTTTGGAAAGATGATTTTAGCAAAGGGGATTTTTGTATCTGCTGAAGAAGAGAGATGCCCAGAAATGAAAGGAGAATGTTTTGAGTATTCTAAAAGACAGAATACTCAAAAGCATAAAAGAGAATTTTGGTAATGGGCAGAGAGCTTCTTAGCCAAGGATTTTGTCCAGTCTGCATTTTCAAGGGAAATGACCTAAATTGCCACTTCTTAGACTAAAATCTGGGTTGGGACACATTTATCTATTGGAATATACCACTCTAAGGTAGAAAATGGACCAACAATGCTTATTAGCTAGGAGCAATAATTAGATTGAAGGCTAAAAGATGAGGAAACAGAATAGGCTGAGGTTACAAATCAACATGTGAAATTTGTATGGACCAGACTCAGAGTGCTCCAACCATTCCAAGTTCTTAGAAATAAATAAAAGTTTAGGCAAATTTTTGTAATCCCATTTCTCAAATCAGTAACTTGATAATTTATACCTCTCAGAGCCAAAAGACACAATTGTAGAATCATAGAATCATAAAGTTGGAAGAGACCTCACAGGTCATCCAGTCCAACCTCCTGCCAAGAAGCAGGAAAATCACATTCAAAGAACCCCCGACAGATAGCCATCCAGCCTCTGCTTAAAAGCCTCCAAAGGAGCCTCCACCACAGTCCGAGGGAGAGAGTTCCACTACTGAACAGGTCTCACTGTGAGGAAGTTCTTCCTAATGTTCAGGTGGAATCTCCTTTTTTGTAGTTTGAAGCTATTGTTCAGCGTCCTAGTCTCCAGAGCAGCAGAAAATAAGCTTGCTCCCTCCCCCAATGATTTCCCCTCACATATTTATTAGGGTTGTCCGATCGATGGAAAAATTATTTCAATTCTCGTTTCTAAAGTAGGGGGTGCCAGCTCTTCAATGTAGAAATTATTTCTAAATGTTTCACCCAAATTTTTTGGATATTTACGAAAATTCGTAATGTTTCTAAAATGTTTCTAAAATGTTTCTAAAATGGCAGACGCGCATGTGCAATCGCAAAAAAACAGGAAACCGGAGGGGACTTTTCTGGGGGTCTCCCGCCCTCATTTCTTGAGCTATTCTCATCAAATTTGGTACAGTGGGAGAACACATTCCACACTCTTTGCTCAACAAATTGCAGAATGTTTCCTGTCTCCTATTATTTTTGGCAAATTTTCATAACTTTTTATAATACACTATTTTTCAATATTTGAAGAAACCTGTTCCTGGTTTGAAAGTCTTATTTCCTGTTCAATTGGGTTCTTATCACTGTAAAAGTCCCTCTTCTACTTGTGTAGACTTTGGATTAGAAATGCAGCACACGCCAAGCAATGCCTTGACAGGATTGGCAACGTCCTTTGGAAACTATAAATTGCCTTTGAACCTTTTGATCAATGGTGCCACTGGCTGACCTTGTGATTGCAAAAATGAAACTCTGGCTGAGGACTTTGGATTAGAAATGCAGCACACGCCAAGCAATGCCTTGACAGGATTGGCAATGTCCTTTGGAAACTATAAATTGCTGTGGACCCTCTATTGAATCAAATCAATGTCTGACTTTGTGATTGCAGAAATAAAACTCAGCCCAAGGCTTGGGAATAGAAATGGAGCGTGAGGGAAGCAATGTCTTGGCGGGTGCCCCATGTCCTTTGGAAACTATTTATTCCAAGGTTTGAAAACAATGTGTGTCTTTGTAATTGATGCAATAACACTCAGCCCGGGGGCTTGGGATTATAAACGAAGCGTGAGGGAAGCTCAGCGCTTACAGGGACGCAGACATGCTTAGAAAACTATAATTTTCAAGCTCCCTCCTTTGCAGTCTTGGAAAGCCTTATATGGCTTGATTGCTTTATTCCAGAAAACTTTGAAAAGGAAAGGCAAAACGTCTCCCTCAGAAAGTAAAAAGAACCCCAAATCTCTGTGATTACAGGGACGCAAGCAGTGCACCCTCCATTGCAGGCTTGGAAAGCCTTATATGGCTTTGCTTTATTCCAGAAAACTTTGAAAAGGAAAGGGAAAACGTCTCCCTCAGAAAGTAAAAAGAACCCCAAATCTCTGTGGTTACAGGGACGCAAGCAGTGCACCCTCCATTGCAGGCTTGGAAAGCCTGATATGGCTTGATTGCTTTATTCCAGAAAACTTTGCAAAGGAAAGGGAAAACGTCTCCCTCAGAAAGTAAAAAGAGCCCCAAAGCTTAGCGGTTACAGGGAGGGATGCAGACTCCTTTGGAAAATAAAAATTCCCAACATCCACAGCAAGGACTCTGCCCCAAGCCAATTTCCCCCCAACACAATATCTAACTGGCAACAACCCTCTACCCCCACTTTGCCCTCTCTGCTTCACGGCGCGCGCGAATCTCTCTTCGGTATCCCAACCTAGAATGGCTTGGCTCCATGCGGAGGCGATTTTTATAGCGATTCTACATGTCGACGGGAGGACGCTAGCCCCCACCTTTTTTAGCCATCGTGGAAGACTCTGATTGGCAGGGAGCGGGAGCCATGTTAGGCTGTGCTAGGCTCCCATTCATGTTAGGTTGCAGAAACAAAAAAATAATAATAATATTTAAAAAATATTTAAAAAAAAATTTTGGAAGGACAAAAATTAACGAAAATTTTAAGACACAATTACAAAATGGGCCAATGATGGATCGTATTACATTGCCAGTTGCGCCCAGGGAAAACGTTTCAATACTCGTGTCAAAAAACGGGAACAATACGAAATAATTACGGTAGGGATATTTTTACGACAATATGGACAACCCTAATATTTATACATGACAATCATGTCTCCTCTCAGCCTTCTCTTCTGCAGGCTGAACATGCCCAGCTCTTTAAGCTGCTCCTCATAGGGCTTGTTCTCCAGACCCTTGATCGTTTTAGTTGCCCTCCTCTGGATACTTTCCAGCTTGTCAACATCTCCCTTCAATTGTGGTGCCCAGAATTGGACAAAGAATTCCAGGTGTGGTCTGACCAAGGCAGAATAGAGGGGTAGAATGACTTTCCTGGATCTTGATACTATACCCCTATTGATGCAGTCCAAAATCCCATTGGCCTTTTTTGCTGCCGCATCACATTGTAGGCTCATGTTTAACTTGTTGTCCATGAGGACTCCCAGATTTTTTTCACACGTACTGCTGTCGAGCCAGGCATCCCCCATTCTGTATATTTGCTTTTCATTTTTTCTGCCTAAATGGAGTATCTTGCATTTGTCCCTGTTGAACTTCATTTTGTTAGTTTCAGCCCATCTCTCTAATCTGTTAAGATTGTTTATAATTCTGCTCCTGTCTTCTGGAGTGTTGGCTATCCCTCCCAATTTGGTGTCATCTGTAAACTTGATGATCGTGCCTTCCAGCCCTTCATCTAAGTCATTGATAAAGATGTTGAACAGAACCGGACCCAGGACGGAACCCTGCGGCACTCCACTTGTGACTTCTTTCCAAGATGAAGAAAACGCATTGGTGAGCACCTTTTGGGTTTGTTCACTTAACCAATTACAGATCCACCTAACCTTAGTTTTGCCTAGCCCACATTTGACTAGCTTGTTTGACAGAAGGTCGTGGGGGACCTTGTCGAAGGCCTTACTGAAATCCAGATACACTACATCCATGGTGTTCCCTGTATCTACCCAACTTGTAACTCTATTGAAAAGAGAGATCAGATTAGTCTGGCATGATTTGTTTTTGATAAATCCAGACAATTGTGATGCTCATGTTCAAATTAATAGAAAGGGGAAGTTCTAGACCAACCTTCCCCATGGTTACCCTTGGAAAAATTACTTTTCCAAACTTTCGCTCTTGTTCTTTTTAAATGTGCATGGATTTTTTTTAAACGGAGGAAGTGTGCAAACATGTATTTGGTCAGCTTGGCTAACATGATGGAGTTTCAGCAACAGAAATATCTACCAGCTGCTGGCCATGTACTTGTACTCTAAGATGGAAATTTCATCTTCCTCAGAACATTTTGTATAACAAGTAGTATTATAAGGCAGAGATGGAATTTTAAAGTTAATCTTCAAGTCATGTGCGTTATATATTCTTAGAGGAAATGTCTCCTCCTCCTAGTCCTAAATATTCATTATTGTTAGCGCACACTAGAGAAACTCTTCCAAATGCCAAGCTACTAACCTTATAGCTTCATAAACCTTTAGCAATATGTGAGATAGCAATATTGGAATTATGCCTCTTAAAATTTAACATGTGCTGAAGCTTATTTTAATTTTTTTCTGCCGTATGTATAACACTGTTTGTTCAAATAAATTATGCTACAGACTAAATGTTCAAATGCCATTACATTATCATTAAAGTCAACATTCTCGGCAATATGCATTTATGAAAGCAATGAGACTTAATACAAACCCTTAATAATGATGGAAATTTTTTTAGTGGCATATAGTCCATTAAAAAGAAAAGCTTATAAGGGTCTAAAACAGCTAGAGAAGGCATTTGCAAATGTGCTGGGGAAAGGTGATCTTTCATTCAGGACAGCTCTGGATTTTGTTGTACGAGTCTCATTTTACCTCCATCAGGACCAATATGGCAGCTACTGAAAAATCTCTTCCACTGACCAGACTTGTTGGCATGGTAACACATGCGAGCATCAATCACATGAATTGCACAGATAAAAGTGATTTCTCTGAGCCAGCACTATATTTCCATCTTGGTCCAATGGTGAAGGACTCAACCATATAAATAAGACGACCCCAATGGTCATTGGCTGCATGAACAATGTGATTCTGATATCTGATGGAATGCCAAGGTAACCCAGGAAGTGAAACTTAGGCAAGGAAGAATTTTTAAAAATCCACTTTTTAAGAATTTCTCCCCAATATAATTCATACTTAATTTCCTATCATGCACATATCTAAAACCACTATTTTATACCACAAATAAGTAATAGAAGAATGGGTGCTATCCACACTTTCTACTGTAACAATAACTGTTACCAAAAAAAAAAAAACTGGTACACTCAGCATTCCATATTCTTTAAGGTTAAGGGCACAGGGCCCCTTTGAAAGTGAAAAACTAGGAATAAACAAATTTCTATTTTTTAACCTTTAGTGAATACCTGTCTATGAATTTGATTGTACCATCAACTTCCACTGGAAGTTGGCTATAGAATCGCATTGGAGAACCCAGAAAATCCTAGAGAGATGTTCTTTCAAGCTATCTCTAGGTCCTGTAACATGACTGGAGGCAGTTGAAAACAGAGTCACACTGGAGGACTACAGATTCCAAGAGTGAAGATTTTAAATCAAACTCATAAAAATAAAATCCGAAAAAGTAAAATAAAAAAACACAATGTGGAGAGATGACTCCATGTGTATATATAAAACCAAATTCATTATTGTAAAGACTAAATATTAGGTTGATATTTATTTTAAAGTGGCAAATGTTTCCATATTGTCTTGAACTGTATCCTCTCAAAAAGGACAGAGGGAAAGATTGGTAAGCAGTCAGGCAACAGTTATTTTATTCAACACAATGTTGTAGATCAGTCACCAGAGGCTGATGGTTTAACTGATGATTTAAAGAGGATTGTGAGCTTTCCTGTGGATGATTCAAAAAGGATTGTGAGCTTTCCCATGGCACAAAGTGATGGGCCCTCAAGTCTGGGAAATTATGGTTCTCTCTGTGAGTGCAGGGCCTCAGGAGCATTCAGGGGAGTCAGAAGTATCAACAGCAGATAAGAAATCAAGGCAAGAACTGAGTGATAAGGAAGGTTCTCATGGGAACCCACCTGCAGCTACAGAGATCAACAAAAGTCTTCGTTTAGAAATCAGAGAGATTACGTGGGAAAGTTGTGAAAGAAATTCATGGGAAATGGAATGCTTTCATGGATTTCTATTAATCAACAAGTTGTTTACCTTAAGGTCACTTCAGGCAATGCTGTGTTAGAGTGAGAGGCTAAGCCTGAGTTCTCTTGTTCCTGGTTCAAGTTCTTTACTAGTTGTATCTTCCTGACTGTGGACTGATGCTGTATTTGTGATTCCTGGATGTTCCTGGACTTTGTCATCTTTGGAACTTTATGAGACATTTGGATTATTGTTTGGTTCTCACCTTTTGCTAAACCTTTTTAGATTATATATCTTCCTTTCTTATTCCTGATTTTTATATGCTTTTAATCTGTCTTTTACAATAAACTGTTTGCTTATATTCCTGGACTCTTGTGTGGTGCAATGGTCATAGGTGTTTCCAGGCCTGGAGTGCAACACGCAAGCTATTCTCAGCCTGTGGCCCTTTCACACTGCATAGTTATAGCACCATGGTTCCGGTTTAGATGCCATGGCAACATCCTGGGTCTTGCCAGAGAGCTCTAGTGCCTCACCAGACTACAAATTTCAGGACTCCAAAGGATGTTGCCATGAGAGGTAGTTAAAGTGAAAGTGGAGACTTTATAGGAGCCCTAAAGAAACTGTTTTGAAAAGAAGTGAGATCAAACTGTAATAAATAATTCTTGAGCCTTCAAGACAGAAAATCATTTATTTTATGTTTCCTTTATACTGTTACTCAACTGAGCCTCCAGGGTAAATAAAGAAGGGGAGAACAGTCTGAAAACAACTGATTGGCAAATCACAAAAAGGAAACCCACCTATTCAACAAAGTTCAGTTCTATGCAATAAATTGTAATAGTACAGAGGTGGCTTTACACCTGACAGATAACGGTTAGTTTGTTCTTTTTTTACCATTTCCTTCCTCTTTGACTCATCTTTCCTATGTACTTTCATTTAATATGCAAATTATTTTAGGCATTTTTAAAGATAGATAACCATAAATATACACACTGCATGGAGTCCAGCTTTGTATTGAGCATGCTTACACCAGTTCAAATAAATGAATGTAAGTGCATCTGTGAAATTATTCACATAATATATGCCCCACCTGCAAACTGGTCAACCAATATTCAGCCATTACATATGGACTAACAAATAGATAAAGTTTAAAGTGGGGATAGAGTTAGGAATGTCTTCACAGGTCCACCCTTAATGTCTTTGTGCTCACTGAGTCTCAGCCTTTCTGCATTGAACTGGGAGATCTCTATATCTGTTGAACTCGGGTCCAATTCAATGTACACAGTGCATTTCTCATGACTGAAGATCTTAACAAAGAAGATATGGGGCCAGATGTTTAGGATGATTCTGGGGTAGTGCAACTTGATTCCTGTCCCCTTGTTTAACTCTCAAACATTATACGAAATTTGCTCCACTCATGCATTCCTCAGATATTTCAGTTAAATGTGAGGTTTTGTATCTGGAAAAAAAATATGTAATATGCTTCTAATCACACATATTCCCTCCCAAAGGAGATTACATTAACTCCCACTCTGGATTCCTTCCGAAAGAATCTGAAAACTTGGATGTTCACAGGTGCCTTCTCATAACTGAAAATTGATTGACCATGTGCGTTACCTAGGCCTTGGCCATTCCATGCATCTTACTGCCTTGTCGTGCCCATCCCTAGCCACCAAAGAATATGCATTTTTAGATTTCCATTCCCCTTAAAACGGCCCATGGCCTATGGTGCTTGACAGAAAGATGGGAAGAGAACTAAAAAGAAGGGAAAATAGACTTATTTAGGAGAGGAAAACCTGAAGAGACCCCCAAAACCTAACCAATCCATCAAAATGAAGGACTGAGAGCACAAATAGTCACATGATGCTGAAGACAAAGGAGCAGAAATCCAGAGGAATGGAATGGGGTATCCTAAAAAGAAAGTTTGGCTGGGTTGCTAATTTGAACAGGAGCAATCCACATTGCAATGCAAGAAAACTTAATTTCTGAGAAACGGTAATTGCTGAAGGCTTATTGAAGGCTGCTTCCCAAACAAGTGGCAGAACACAAAAAGAATGCAGATTCAACACCATCCCCAGCCTTTTGAGCTAAAATTTTCTCAAGTATCAGAGCTAGAAAAGCTCTTTCTCTATCTTACCAGCCAGAGTCAACAATGCTGAACATACACAGATGAGTCGCTATAAATCCACTGTATGTGACCATCATGAACATAACTTTTGGCCCACTATGGATTATCAAGTGAAGGTTTTTATTTTATTTTGTATACAGTACCTACACTAGGAAGCTAAACCCAATGTAGCTTCCCATTATGTGCTTCTATGGGCAGAATAAAAACTCTTCTTGAAGAACCATTCCATATGTTCATTCACAAGTAACATGATAGGTCCCTAGCACAAATAGCCCTTATCAGATTTCAATCGTGCTAATCTATGGACCATTGCTTGGAATAATACTATACTAAACAACATATCCCAGGATTGTTCAAGTAGTATCATGCCAATTTAATTACATAATGCAAATAAAGTTCTGGTTGCAACAGCGTGGTATGTTAGGAGACATATTAAACTGAAGGAATAGTATTTGACTATAAGGACAATTCTGATCAAATTTCTGTGAGCAAAATTGAGAGTGAGAAGGCTACACTTTCTCTTTTTTTATAATCATCTTGAGTTGCCATGGCCACCTCTGCTGTCTCCCACATCTCTTTCTGAATTGCTCTTTTTGTTGGACTTTTGCAGTTCTTCACTATAACTATCAAGTAGCCAAGAAATTTCGTTTGATTGCAAGGTGAGCAGAAAGGCATTCCTACATCCTTAACAGATTTAGGTGCCAGCACAGATCAGAAATGTGTCCGATATCAGCTGGTATCCAATATCATGCAAGCCTTTGCAATTTTGGTAATTTCCACAAATGTATTTCTTAGCTTCATCAGCCCACATGAGACTGTAGCATCTACAAATCTTTGCCTTGGCAACACTGGTGGCCATTGCGATCCATTCTCCCATTCCCTGGGTATATTAGTTTTTAACACTTGCTATTAATTTTAATGAAAATGATTGAAAATGATATTCACTGAATGTTCTGGACGTTTTCCAACCTACGTTAATACTTAATTGGAATGTGCCTTGGGCACTTAACATATATTAGCCTCATACTCAGGGTTGTTTAGCGTTGCATAGGATGAAGGGAAATTGTAAATAACCGGATGCCTTTGGGCAATGAGGCCATGTGGTGCGAATCGAAGGTTAATGAAAATGACCTTTGTGTAAAAAATGTGAGTGCCAAATGGAAAAAGGAGGGCTTGTCATCCTCGATAAATAAATAACATCGTAACAAGCATATTTGCTATTTTCTCCAACCTCTCCCTTATTATTTAGCTTTTAAAAGGAGGGCACTTCACAAAATTTGTACACATAACTTTCTCTTGTATCCCCAGACATTGTTTCCCATGAAATCCTTCTTTCAGACATTTGAGCCATTAAAATCAAGTAAAGTCAACAAGATATTTATTTGAGGAATGATTCAACATTTGCTCCATTTGCTCCCAATGCTGGAGGGATCATTATTTATTTATTTATAAGTCTCTCTTTCTCTCTGCAGTCACCATCAGAGACATCTAAGGTCAGGAAAAGAAATCACTTATGACTAGTGTTAATTAAGGTAAAATTCAATTTATACACAGCAAAATGACAGTCCAGAATGCAATTATAGTAGCTTGTTTTTCTTCTGTTCATCAGAGCACTTCACTGACCCCAAACTATATATTAAAACAAGGGTGGGAAACGTGATCTTAATGGATTGCAATTCCTATTATCCCACACAATTGGCTGTGATGATTGATGGAAGGTTGATGGAAACTGAAATTGAGCTATATCAGAATTTATACATCTCATATTTTATTTCTTTTTTTTTTTTTTTTTTTAAAAAGGGGCAAGGGAAGTATTCTATCTTTGTGCAGTTTGGAATCTTTTGGGAAAGGCTCACAGAGCCTAAGATAAGGATTAGTGAGAAGACAAAGATATTTTGATATTATTGAAAGTAGAATCCCATTTTTAGCCCAAGAGTTGAAAAGCAGAATAAAGAGGGTATTAATTGTGAAGAAGCAACAGGTGGGGGAAACCTATTAACCCTCCATGAAACTGTATTTCTCCTTGCAACCCCACCTTCTCATCTGCTTTTCTTTGATCTGCACATCTGCTCTTTGAAATAAATGGGGTGGTGTGTATGTATTTTTGAGATCAAAAGCAGCATAATGAGGGTGATATTCATGATGGTTATTTGTCAAAGAAGGATGAAGTGTGACTAGCCTTACAGTACCAAAAGACCAAGAGCATGAACTGCCTATCAGAAGGAAGGTCCAGGGTTCATGTCAAAACCAGAAAAAAAGGAAAAGCAGGGAAACAAAATAACCCCACTACGGATTTAATTGAGAGGGGTCACATTCAGTAGTTCACAGGAGAAGATGTGATGGTCAAGTGAACAAGATGACGGTCATGGGGCATAGGCAGAAAATAAAAAGATATAACTGGATATTTCTGCACTTATTCCATTGCTTATATGAATCCAGATTTTTAGTACTTGTATCTTTCATAGTATCATTCATAGCAAGTCAGATGTCACAACAGCTCTCCAAAATCTCAACCAAGGTTCACAGTGGTCCTGTCTTATCCACTTGTCTGGCATTTCTACCTGGAGAAGATAATGCCTGAATGATGAGCTGGAATTTTGTTTGGTCTGCATTTTTCAGCAAATCGAGGCAAACTTTGCTTTACATACTGATTATGAGGGTTGGTGGCTCCTGTAATCATCCAGATTGTACACTCAAGTTTATGATACAGATCTCAGATTAAAAAGAGCACACTAAAATGAGTGTATTAAGAAATGCAGCATAAAGCAATCAATATTAGGAAACATGTGTAAAAATGCACATAACTTAGAAAGTGGTGTATAAAATGCTTATATTAGGAAAATTGAAAAGAAAAACTGAGCACTTTCATGGGCTATGTATTTGGTTTTGATTTTTTTTAAAAAAATAATTAAGGAACAGAGTAGAAATTGAAGAGAATGGTCTGAATGCATGGAATGAATGGAAGGAGATTTACCCTTCTACCTCTAGGATTCTGTGAATATAAAGAACACATTTTACCAATGAACTATGTCACTCCCTTAGTAGGTGTTTTGCATAAACCTTTTAGCATGCTTTTTATGGGAATGACCCCCCCACACACACACACCTTTTACAACAGCATCTATGGTCAGCTTTCAGAACATCCAAGACGCAAACAAATAAAATATGCATACAGTAAAACAAACAATGTACATGAGCAGCATGAAATACCAACTACTGTACTTTGAACAATTCAAGTTTAAAAGCCCAAGCCTCTTTTCAAACAGGCATTGGGACATGCCTGATCTTTGGTGAGTGGGCCATTCAGCTCCCCAGTTCCAAATTGTGAAAGTCTTCAAAGGTCAAAAACAGCACTTTCGACTGGGCCTCAAAATGGACCAGAATACTGTATCTGAATACATGCTGGTATAATGTGATTAACATCTAGCCCAGTGGTTCTCAATCTGGCCTCTCCAGATGTTTTTGTTTTTGGCCTCCCAGAAATCCTAACAGCGGGTAAACTGGCTGGGATTTCTGGGAGTTGTGGGCCAAAAACATCTGGGGTCCCCAGGTTGAGAACCACTGATTTAGCCCCAGTAAGCAAATCAGCAGCTACATTTTTTTAACCAAATGCAGTTTCCAAACTATCTAACATAGCATAATAAAGCAGGTAGTTGCTTTATTAAGCAACTACTAAAACCCTTCATGATGGCCTTTAGATCAAAGGCAGGAATTGTATAACTCTCCAAAGGCTGCACTATGTTTTCCACCTCTTCTTACCATTGGCTATGCTAGGGCTGCTGGGACCTGGAGGGATGCACAATTGCCACTCTTGCATTTAGACCAAGGTTAACTTGTACCAGGGTGATGTCAACTTCTTGAGAAATCAGAATATATCATATCCAGAAAAGCCTTAGCATGAATATCTGAGTTCCATGATATCAGAGCTTCTGGATTATTTTTTTTAAAAAAAGCACAGGAGAGAATGAGTTTATATTTTGAACATCCCAGATCATTCTTTTCTTCACAGTGATCTCTCACAGTTTCATCTTTACTCCCAGGAGCCCCCAGTAGCACAACGGATCAAACCCTTGTGCCCACAGGACTGCTGACGGACAGGTAGGTGGTTAGAAACTGAGGAGAGCAGGTGAGCTCCCTCTGTCAACTCCAGCTCCCCATGCAGGGACATGAGAGAAGCCAACCACAAGGATGGTAAAATATCAAACATCCGGGCATCCTCTGGGCAACGTCCTTGCAGAAGGCCAATTCTCTCATACCAGAAGTGACTTGCAGTTTCTCAAATAGCTCCTGACATGGAAAACAAAAATCTTTACTCCCTTCTAAGGATCTTGCCTCTTTCACTCCATTTAATTTTTCTGCTTTGGGGACCCCTTCCTATAATTTGAATTGCCTGACTCATGATTTTTGAACTTTTTGCATTGGTAGGCATTAAATGTGTGCATGCTATTATGTAGCAAATGTTGCGTTTGGAATCCTTGATAAGATAATGTTTCTTATCTGAAAGTCATTCATGGTAAAATGCCATTATGTTGTAGATTGTAAGTTAGGCATTTAGTCAACAACAAACTTAAAATTGAAAATTAATGACCTCTAACATCTCACAACTGCAAGAATCATGGAGCCAGCAAATGAGGATTCAGAGAGAAAGGTTATCTGTACTGTATTTCTCTTCTGACCCACATTTGTGGCACAGGCATTGTCTAGCCTTCTCTTCCACACTTAACAGAATTATAAGAAGCTCGTATTTTCTAAAATGTGGGAAAGTGTTGATAGCAAATCAACAAACTTAATTTATGTATTATTCATTTATAAGATTTACATCCAATTTCTTCCCCACAAATAGGATTCAAGGCAGTCTGGTATGGATATAAATTTGTATGTCAAATGAATGAAAAGATAAAGGAATTTGAAACACAATGTAAACACATATCAGTAAATGAAAATACAGCATCTGCTCATCTAACATCCCACCAACCTAAAGTCCCTCTGAAGAAAGCAGGTAATAGTAGTAGGAGAGGAAAGAAAGCAGTTTGGTGTCTCCTGATAGGAAACATTTTGAATTGGGACCAGGCACAAAGAAAACGGATTCATACATATACTCACTGTTGGTCACAACACCAGGCCCCTATAGTAATATAGTACTACAAACATGTTATCATCCCTCTGACGGACATTTTCAGGATGATCTTAAAGTAACTAATGAAATCAAAGAGTCATCTAAAAGCAATTGTGTTGTAATATCGAGTTATTATTTCTGATGTAATAATAGATAGCTACCTTCGTATTAATTGTATGATTGTTCATCCCGATTAGAACAAAGAGATAAATAGATCCTATATGCCTGTGCCCCAGAATAGTAGTCATAAAGCAGATAGACTCTATCAAGGAAGCTAAAGTGCTGAGTCAGCAAGACCTGGGCGATTTAGAGGTCTCTTTGGACCTCATTAAACAGGGAGAATTTAACCCTAGGACACAATGGGTTAATGGGAGCAGCAATGGCACAGTGGTTTAAACCCTTGTGCTGGCTGGACTGCTGATCTGAAGGGTGGGTTGCTGACCTGAAGATTGCCAGTTCGAATTCGTGAGACGGGGTGAGCTCCCATCTGTCAGCTCTAGCTTGTGGGGACATGAGAGAAGCCTCCCAGCAGGATGGTAACACACATCTGGGCATCCCCTGGGCAACGTCTCTGTAGATGGCCAATTCTCTCACACCAGAAGTATGTTCTCAAGTCACTTCTGACACTATTAAAAATACCAGTTTAATGTATGTATTAGGCTTGAGCGATCCATGAAAAAATTGATTCTGAACTCGTTTCAAAAGTAGGGGGCGCCAGCGTTTCGTTTCTGATGTCATTTCCGAATTTTGCCCCCCCAAAAATTCGAAATTAACAAAAATTCGTTAGTTTTAAAAGTAATTCGTTAATGGCGGACGCGCATGCGCAGTGGCCAAAAAAAAAACAGCATGAGGGGAGATTTTACAGGACTCTCCCGCCCTCATTTTTTGAGTGATCTTCTTCAAACTTGGTACAGTGGTAGAACACATTTAACACTGATAGCTCACCAAAATTTGGAACGTTTCCCTTATCCTCTGATTTTTGGCGAATTTTCATAGCTTTTATAATAAACCATTTTTTAATAATTGCAGAAATCTGTTCCTGGTTTGAAAGTCTTATTTCCTGTTAAATTGGGTTGTCTTTACTGTGAAAGTCATTGTTCTACTTCAGAAACTTTGTTTTTGTGGCTGAAACTTTGTTAAATTGGTGTGTGTGTGATATATACTGTATATATATATATATATAGTCCCTGCATATGTGTGTGTGTGTGTGTGTGTGTGTGTGTGTGTGTGTGTGTGTGTATAGGTAAAGGTAAAGGTATCCCTTGACGTTAAGTTCAGTCATGTCTGACTCTGGGGGTTGGTGCTCATCTCCATTTCTAAGCCCAAGAGCCAGTGTTGTCCATAGACACCTCCAAGGTCATGTGGCCGGCATGACTACATGGAGTGCCATTACCTTCCCGCCAGAGCGGTACCTATTGATCTACTCACATTGGCATGTTTTCAAGCTGCTAGGTTGGCAGAAGCTGGAGCTAACAGCGGGCACTCACTCTGCTCCCGGGATTTGAACCTGGGAACTTTCGGTCTGCAAGTTCAGCAGCTCAGTGCTTTAACACACTTCGCCATCGGGGCTCATGTATATATAATGTACATACACATACACACAATGTGGAGAATATGTGAAAAGGTAGATAGATAAGTTGGGAGCCACAGCGAAGGCACCTTCCTGGGAGCAAGGTCTAATAATAATAATAATAATAATAATAATAATAATAATAATAATAATAATAATAATAATAATAAATCCCTTACAATATCCAAGATGGCTCACTGCTACAGAATCTTGGGAGCTTTAGTTTGGTATGGTACCATTATTGGCAGAGAAAGCTAAGCTGTAGGAGTTGAAATCCAATCATTTATCCTCCCTATAGAATCAATTTTATATGCATTTTTAGCTACAGAAAAGCTAAAATCAGGACAGTAAAAGAACAACACCCAGAAAATGGGAATTCCAGACAGGAAACAATCAGGGCCAGCTAATACCTCTCAACAAAGGATTCCCCCAGGTAGGAAGCAGCCAGGCTTTGAAGCTGCAAGGCTATTCAATGCTAATGAAGGTGACCAATTGCAACATTCACACTTGCCTCCCACAGACAAGAGTTCTTTCTCCCACCCTGGACCTTCCACAGATATATAAACCCCACTTGCCTAGCTTCGCACAGACGTCAAAACCTCTGAGTATGTCTGCCACAGATGTGGGTGAAACGTCAGGAGAGAATGCTTCTGGCACATGGCCATAGAGCCCGGAAAACTCATAGCAACCCAGCCAGTAGGCTGTTGCTGAACAACCTATGAACTTTTAGCATTAAAGGAAAAAATGCCCAAGATTTTATCACTTAATACTGTTGGCATGTCTGGAGAAGAAGAATAGAATGCTTCTATACCAGGCAAGGGCAAACTTTGCCCATGTCTGGAGTTAGGAATTGTAGGAGTTGAAATCCAAAACAATTTGACAGAAAACTGGGAGTTGTAGTTTGGCATGGTACTGGCTCTCTTCTGCAGGGAAGGCTAGGGACTTTGTAAAACTACAGCTCACATGATTACATGGCACTGAATCTGTTGCAATTGAGCTGGTGCCATAATCCTTTCCGGGAGATCTCCTCAGTGGAGATATCTCTTAAAGGGATATCCTCTGGCTCTAAGGATTCCGTTTAAGAAGGCTTGCATGCCTGGCCCTGGTATTCCCCTTTAAGCCAGTGGCTGGAAAGTCTGGAAAGAAGCAAAACCAAACACGCGGCTCCAGAGGAGAAAGCCAAGCGCAGGCAGGCATGTCTCTTCTCTCTTCTCTTCCCTCCCTCCCTGCTTCTCTCTCTCTCTCTCAGAGAGAGAGAGAGAGAGAAGCAGGGAGGGGAGAGAGATGCGGAAGGCTTCTACTGAGCCGGTGGTGGTGGTGGTGGGGGGGGGGGGGGCACATCTCAATGGCATTTTTAAAATGCTAGCAGATCGATGGCCATGCCTCTCCCTCCCTCACTCTTCCGCTCTGATTGGCTGAGAGGCATGCCAACATGGCTTCTCCTCTCAGAGGGGCTACAGCTACATCCGAAGACATCAGAAACAAACGAAAAAAAGGTACTTTTATTATTCAAATTCGTAATATTTGTAAGGCAGTGAGCAGATGGTTCAATATCAATTCAAAAGTAATTATGAAACGAATTTTAAACGAATTTAACGAACTAACGAAAAATTTGCTCAAGCCTAGTATGTATGGAGCCCCATACTGACCATCACATGACATCATGTGACTCATGGCGGGGGGCCCACCCCCAACTGGGGTGAAAGTATAACTGGATGCCTCACTGGGAGGGTGACGCTATCCCTATATGAACGTGTTGTCAGGAGGGAGCTGTGCACAAGGCGACAGGTTCGCCGCACTGCCCCTTTCCTTTTGCCTCAATGCCCGGAAAAGCAGGACGTTTTGCCTGGTCTTTGTGATGAGATCCTCATTTATTGTGTCACCATAGGTTGAACTCGATTTGACAGCAGTTAACAAGGAAAATGCCAGAACTCCAAGACAGCTACAAGTGACTTCAAAAAAGGAACACTATCAAGAAACTTGAGATGAAAACTCAAGATCAACTCTCTTCAAAACACTTGGAGGTAACTTAAAACTACTGGCGAAACAGCCAGAATGCATACAAGAGGTCAGGAAATGATATACAGACTCTAAGAGGTCACCAACATGGCTAACAAGCTGTAAGCAATGGAGAGAAAAAATAGCTTTTCCTTTAGAAACTGGAAGTTTTCTTCTTCTAATGAGGTGAACAAAAAGGGACCCACCATGTATAAAAGAAATACAAGTCAAGGGAAGAATAAGATACATACACAAACACACACAATTTTGAGGAACATGCAATTTGTGGGCTGTCCACAGGCATCTGGTTGCCTCACATAAACAAACACTGAAAAAGGCAATTTTACTGACCCTGAATGTTGCCTCTGGTAAAAATGAATTAATTTGAAACAAACCAAGGTTTGTTAGATACCCAAGTAGAACTGGGTCTTCCTTATCAACCCACCCCCTCCCCTCCAGACCCCATTTACCCCTAAAACTTACTTTAAAAGGTCCCTGGCCACCCTAACTTCTTTCCTCATGTCCTCCTTACTCCTCCCATCTCCTCAGGCATCATTTTATCGCACTAGGAAGACATAAGAGGAGGACTTATGGTGGCCAGAGGCATTTTTAGTAAATTTTGGGGGTAGATGGGGGAATTCAGGGGGGGGGAGGCTTCATGCCATCCCAATTTTAATCGGGATGGCATGTAGCCCCCACTCCCAAACCCCCGGGAAAGCCCGGGTTTGGGTTGGGTAGTGGAGAGTGGCTTTGGAGCTGATTTTAGTCCTGTGCAGAAGGGCCCACTGTGATATAGTAGTTATAGAATATGGCTTAGAAGATTTAGCTTTGAAACTATACTCAACTCTACAGTTCACTAAATGACTGGAATAATTTCTTTTTTTTTCTCTTGCCTTTCTCATCTGAAGGGCATTTTCTTCATGATCTGAAAACTCTGACTCCGACTATTTCCTAACCATTCATTCTCACAACTCAATCATTCTAGTCTATCAGTCCAACAAAGGGACTACTCTACCAGTGCCTGTCCCAATCCACCTGTTGAGATCCTATATTGCCCATCCTATGGTAAGAGTTCTGCAGGTGGAACTTAGTTACAACTCCCCATTCACCATCCCCATGGCTCATGGTTTTCCTGCATTAGCCCTGGCCACCCAAGGACCAACCTGTGACTAATGGATAGAAGGGAGTGCCAGGAAAGCATTTGATTATGCTTCATCACTATACAAAAAACAGTGTCATCTTCCACCAAAATCTGCCAGGGAATCAAAAGATGAAGCCATTAGTCTATGTCTGGTTATGAGGAAAAGGCAGCTGCTTCTCACTCTGCACCAGTCACAGAACGGCCAATTGTGGGAGATATTGCAGAAAAAACATGAGTCTTGGGGAAGGGGGGGCTGCAACCTCTGCATATACCCCCCCAAAGACACTGTGCCGTCCGCCGGACAATAAAAAGCTATAAAACTGAAACGTGCTGTCCTTTATCCGGGCGAACTGCAAATCCCTATAAGCTGTCCTATAGATATTGAACGACTGAGTCTGGATAACTTCAAAAAAGGATGTTTATTCATACAAGGTTGTAAACCTGGCACAGATCTTAAAGTTGCAGAAAATGAAACAAATTTCCATAGGTTTTAGTTGCAGAATTATCCCTGGTTCCAGAAGGCAAAAGTGATTATAAAACCACTATACCCTAATCACGCTGCCTATGTTAGAAGGAGAAACTCTTTCCTTCCCTATCTTTACAGCAAAGATTAGTTCTAGAAGTGACGGAATAACCCTGCTCCTCTAACTAGATTTCCTATTCCAGATCAGTATAATTCAATACTTATCTAATTTGGATAGGCTTAGATTGGCCTGGTTTTGAGGATGATTTGTCCCAGTTAGCTTTGCACAGCTCCAGCACGTTGGAAGACAATAGCCAGAATGAAGCTCCAAAATGGAGACTAGACCCTGGTAAAAAGGGCGGTCCTAAGATGTTGCACTCTTTGACCAATCACTGCAAAGAAAACTGCAGCCAGCTATTGCAGATTCCAAGCCACTTTTCCTAGGCTTTTGCAGCCAGAGGCTCAAACAAAATGCAAAGGAGGGAAAACAAACAAACGACCAATAGGTAAGGCAAACCATCGTCCTGGGGGACGGAACACTCCCCGCTAAATTCCCAGGATGTGGGAATTTACCAATCAAAAACATACAAACACCTTTGTATACACAACAATACAACAGTATAAAACTTTAAACATCTCCAATAAGCAACACGAGGTCACTAATTGGTCTGTCCAGGACAGACATTTTGTCCTTACTATGAGTCTTTACTTGAACTTTTCTAACCTTACCGTCAGGGCAAGGAAAGGTCTTTAGTATAATGCCCATAGGCCAGGCATAGCGGGGCAAGTCTTTGTCCTTTGGCAACACAAGGTTTCCCACCTTGGCATTGTCCTTTGGGGTTTGCCAGAGTCTTCTGGTTGGAAGCTGGCTTAAGTATTCGGCCTTCCACCTCTTCCAGAAGTGGTTGGCTAAGGTCTGCACATGCAAAATTGGTGCCACAGTCCGACCAAATTGACTTAATTGGCCCTCTGAGGGCTATGAACCTTTTCAATGCGTTTATGAATGATGAAGTGTCCATTCCCTCTGCAACCTCTATATAGACAGTTCGTTTTGACAAACAAGTAAACAAACCCGCCCATCTTTTGTTATTTACAACACCACCCCTGGTTTTCCTAGTGACAACCTCCCAAGGACCAAACACATCGATTCCCACATGGGAAAAGGGTGGGTCTGTCAAAGTCCTATCCTGAGGTAGTTCTGCCATCAACTGACTTTGACAGTTTCGTCTGAGTCGCCGACATTTGACACATTTGAAAATACAACTGTTGACCAACCTTTTGGCATTAACTACCCACAGACCTTCATTTCTAAGGGCTGCCTCAGTTAGAGTTCTACCCTGATGATGGATCTTCTCATGGTAGTGACGAACCAACAACAAAGCAATATGGCTATTGGGGGGTACAATGATGGGGTTCTTTATACACACTTTGAGTTTAGCCTTAGCTAACCTCCCTCCCACTCTTAAAATGCCCTCCTTGTCTAGAAATGGGTTTAACTCACGCAAGAAACTCCGGCTGGGGGTGTCAAGCCCTTGTTCTAACCTGGCTATTTCTAGACTAAACTCATGCCTCTGAACTGACCTGAATATTACTCCCTTAGCCTTCAACATGTCCTGAACTTGCAAAGGCTGACTATCTTTGCAGACTAAGCGATGTATAAGCCTAGCAACTGCTCTAAGAAGACTGTGCCATTCCGAAAAACGTTCAAAATGGTGTCGTTCCAGACAAGATCTTTGGCCCATCTTGATTTCTGTGGTTGATTTGCAGGCTTTCACCTCTGCACTTCGTGAGACTTGAGCATTCATAATGTCCGAAAACCTTTGCTCATCTTTCGAGAGCGCTGTGGCTTCGTCTCTCTCAGAGACTTTGAAGATGGAGGAATACTCTGGAGTTATCCCCTGACAATAGACCGAGATATGACTCAAACAGCTATGCATTAGTGTGGGGCGACTACCTTGAAGCACATGCGCTTGACGAGTGCCCACCGACGATGGAGGGTGCATCCTATTTATGCACACTGGGCCTGTAACTGTCCAGCCTAGTGGTAGCAGCTGAGCAATGGGCGCCCCTGGAGGTCCCTTAACTTGGTCGTTCACATAGAACAAGTTCGGACAGTCCGCACCAAGCAGAAGGGCAATGTCCACATCTGGACGGAAAGCAGGTAAGGCGTTCTTCAGCCTTCGCAAGTGAGGATGGGCTTCCACGACTTCTCTGGTGACAATCTGCCTTTTGTTCCGGGGAATAGAGGAACACTCAATGAGGTCTGGTAACTCGAACAGTCTCTTCTGGTCACAAGAGGAGACAACAAAGCCGGATGCTATGCGACCCTGCAACTTCTTCTTCCCTACACAGGTGGACATGGTGTAGTCGACCGTCTGGGTTTTTATGTCAAACAGTTGGAAAAACTCTGGAGTCGCCAGGGAGGCGTCGCTTTGTGAATCCAAAGCCACGTAAAGTCTCTTTTTAAGCCAAGGTCTTCTGGCTGGATATACATCTGCTAGGCAGATGGGATGGCAGACTCTAAGCTGGTGCGCGTCAGAGCATAGTTTAGTGCAGGCGACCGATGGAGCATCCTCCTGCATCCATGACGCGGCCTGCGTGTTGGTGGCTTCAGTAGATGACCCTTTTTTGGAAAACGTGTCCCCTTTGGCGTGGGAGACAGCGTCAGAGTTGTGCATCGCGGTGCAATGCTTAAGGCTGTTACACCTTGCGCATTTGACGTCCTCTTTGCAGTTGGATGCAAAGTGAAGAGTTGCTCCACAGCACCTAAAACATATGCCCAGCTTCTGAACAATCTGTTGTCTTTCTTTATAAGGCTTCTTGCCAAATTCCCGGCAGTTGGCCAAACTGTGAGGCTTTTGGTGAATGGGGCAGAGCACCTCCTTCACCTCTGACTTGGATTCGTTGGCCCTGTGCTGAGTTTCAACAACCTTAACACTAACCGGTCTTTTGGCCTCTCTGGATGGTTTTTTCTCCACTTTAGGTGCCTTCTCTGGCTGGGTCCCTTGGTATAAGGTGGGGAGGCCCGTCTGTGGATCATTCCTTTCTCTGGCCGCCCTGGTGATGAACTGGACCAAATGAGAAAATGGAGGGTATGCCTGGGAGTGGGCCTCCTTGTAGTTGAAGACCTCCTGTCCCCAGCGTTCTTGCAAAGTGAAGGGCAGCTTGGTCAAGATCTGCCTCTGGGACAGGTGCTGATCGAGGCACCTCAAACCGGGCAGTTCTGGATTCTCCTTGACCGACTCTAATTCCGTAAGGAGATCGCTGAGGTCCCACAAGAGTTTGAAGTCTTTGAGTTTTAAAGCTGGGAACCTTTGGAGCTTGTCCATAAGAGATGCTTCAATCTCTGTGCTGGCCCCATACCTCTGCTGCAACCTGGCCCAGGCCTTTTCCAGGGCTTTGTCGGGATCGGCTACGTGGGCTGCGTAGATCTTCTTAACTTGTGAGGATGAGGCTGGGCCCAACCATGCAGCCAGAAGAGTCAGTTCTTCCTCAGGCAATAACTTTAAGTCTCTGATTGCTCTCTGGAAGGTGGCCCTCCAGAGAAGAAATTCCTCAGGCTTGTCCGAAAACTTTTCGACACCCTTGTCCTTAAGATCTCTTCTGGGGCTTCTGATGATGGAGACAAGCTGGGACTCTGGCGTCGAAGGGAACAATTGAGGAGTTTGCTGTTGTGGAGTGGACTCCCACCGTGCACCTTGCGTCAACCTTTGGCCTCTTGGAGGGATAACATCGACCACTGACGAATCGATGGCTCCCTGTGCAGCTGTCTGTAGGGGCCAACTAGCACTCGGCCTTGAGGCCCTGATTGACTGACCTAGGGTTTTAGCAGGAGGCACAGGTAGCTCGAGCAAGGGTGAGCTCCCCGCTATGACGCTCTGCTCTGCAGGAAACTCAAAAGTGACTTTGGGGCCCTGCTCTGGGTAAGGAGAGAAGTCTTCCTGTTCCTCATCCGAAAACTGGCTGTTCATGCTGCCAAGGTGCGCAAACACTTTGGCAGAAGGATCCTGTATTGGTAACTGGCTTACATTTTCTTCTGTGAGTGGCTCAATTAGGGCTTTGGCCAAAGTCTCAGCCCTTACCCTTTTGGCTGCGGCATCCATCTTTATTCTAAGCATCTCTATACGAGCCTGTTCTATTTGCATTTCGCTTTGTCTATGGGCCTGTTCTATTTGCATTTCGCTTTGTCTATGGGCCTGTTCTATTTGCAGTCGTTGCTCTTCTTCTTTAAAGGGAAGGGTGAGATCAGCTGCCTTAGCATCAGCCTCCACCCCCGCCACTTTACTCTGCAGCTCCAGACGTGCAGCCTCCTTAATGTGCAAGGCAGCTAGGGAAGAGATGGCACTCCCAGCAGCAGAAGACTTGCTAGAGTGGCTGTGTTTAGACGATGCACGCTCCCTTAGTTTAGATACCTGGCTAGAGCGGTTGGACTTAAGACTAAGTGCCACAGCAGGTGATTTTAAAAGATTGGTCTCATGGCTGCATAAGGAAGCTAGGATTGCCCTCACCCTATTTTCTTTCTCATTAGTGTCAGCTAAAACACTCACTATTTCTAACTCTGAATCCTTGGCGTTAATGCGCTCGAGGACCTGGACTATCTTAGACACCAAACCCCTCCAAAGACCGAAGGTCTCTTCAAGGTCTGTCTGTAATATGGATGGCACCCTTGTAATACCCAAGCTCTCTATTCTGCCCATTAATGTTACAATGCGCTCCCATGCCGAACCTAACCTCACATGGAGGAGCTCCTTTTCATCTATTAGATGGGCTAGCATCTTGGCTGAAGGGTGCTTTATCCTTTGGGGCCTTTCATTCCTAATTTCAGCCTCAGAAGGAGATATACCATTTGTATCATCTTGAAATTGCATAGACATTATATATTCTTAATAGCAAGTAAATTTACAACAAAGGCAAATGCAATATACCTGCAAGTAAATTTACAATAAAAGCAAATGCAATATATAATACAATGCACAGCACTTAACCATAGCAATATATATCACTAAGTAACTATACTTTACAAAGATTGTGACCTTTGGCGCCAGACTTTGGTGGGCAAGCTGCAAAATGCCAACTGACAGCAACTTGCCACTTGATACCTCCCTTGCCCGAGTGACGTAAACTGCCAAAATGGCGACTTCGCCAAATTTTCAAGCACCTAGTGCTCTGCGGCTCGAGGCCTGCCGCCGAAGGAGCACCGAGGCTGGCTTTGGAAAGGAGGAGAGAAGAGACGCCTCCTCCCCGCTGTGAAGGGAGGTCACCACCGCAGGACGATGAGACAGGTCACCGCCGCAGGTCGATGAAACAGGTCACCACCGCAGGTCGATGAAACGGGTCACCACCGCAGGACGATGAGGCAGGTCACCACCGCAGGATGATGAGGCAGGTCACCACCGCCAGGCGACTGTCCCGGCCGAGATCCTAGCCACTGTGAAGACTCAGCCAGAACTTTCTTTCGGAGTTGCCAGGCTTATCTGGGTCCCGGCCTGGTGCTTCTGGACTCACCACCTCCGTGTGAGTCCAAAGACTGCTGCTGGAGCTCCGCGGCTCGATACCTGCCACCGAAGGAGCTCGGGGTAGATTGCTGGGTTTTGCACAGCCGTGCAATTGCAGAAACAGCCGCAGGGCTACGCGCACACACGCGAGCTGAAGAGCAGGATACTGCAGAGGCTAAAGGAATGGAGCCCCACTGTCTCACTTGCCTTTCGGCCTGGCAGCAAGCTTCACTGCAACAGACCAACAAAATCAAAGTCTCTATGGCCGTGCAGGCTAACTCAAGCGGAAAACCGCTGATCGCCCTCAAAACTGTGCCGTCCGCCGGACAATAAAAAGCTATAAAACTGAAACGTGCTGTCCTTTATCCGGGCGAACTGCAAATCCCTATAAGCTGTCCTATAGATATTGAACGACTGAGTCTGGATAACTTCAAAAAAGGATGTTTATTCATACAAGGTTGTAAACCTGGCACAGATCTTAAAGTTGCAGAAAATGAAACAAATTTCCATAGGTTTTAGTTGCAGAATTATCCCTGGTTCCAGAAGGCAAAAGTGATTATAAAACCACTATACCCTAATCACGCTGCCTATGTTAGAAGGAGAAACTCTTTCCTTCCCTATCTTTACAGCAAAGATTAGTTCTAGAAGTGACGGAATAACCCTGCTCCTCTAACTAGATTTCCTATTCCAGATCAGTATAATTCAATACTTATCTAATTTGGATAGGCTTAGATTGGCCTGGTTTTGAGGATGATTTGTCCCAGTTAGCTTTGCACAGCTCCAGCACGTTGGAAGACAATAGCCAGAATGAAGCTCCAAAATGGAGACTAGACCCTGGTAAAAAGGGCGGTCCTAAGATGTTGCACTCTTTGACCAATCACTGCAAAGAAAACTGCAGCCAGCTATTGCAGATTCCAAGCCACTTTTCCTAGGCTTTTGCAGCCAGAGGCTCAAACAAAATGCAAAGGAGGGAAAACAAACAAACGACCAATAGGTAAGGCAAACCATCGTCCTGGGGGACGGAACAGACACACAGATGTAGGTTGAACTTCTGCTTGCATATGCCACAAGTCATTGTTTTCTTAACCATTGATAGGTTGTGCTATAGTCTAGAATAATTTTTAAAAATTCAGGTTGACTCAGGGCACATCTACACTGTTGAATAATTATATTATTATTATCATTATCATTAATAATAATAATAATAATAATAATAATAATAATAATAATAATAATAATGAATTAATGCAGTTTGACTCAAGTCTTAACTGCCATGGCTCAATGTTATGGAGTGATGGAAATTGTAGTTTTAAAAGGTCTTTAACCTTCCCCGTCAGAGAGTGTTGGTTCCTTCTCCAAACTACAAATCCCATGATTCCATAGTATTGAGCCTCGGCACTTGAAGTGATATTAAACTGCATTTATTCTACAAAATGTACTCTCAGTGTCTCTAACTTTTGGTTTTTTTGTGGACTGAATATAAATTGTTATGATGGGGTTACGTATGGGAAGCATCCTGCCAGGGTAGCCTTGTTTTTTGCTGCAGGATTGGACATCATGTCTGGTTCATCATCTGAATGTGCACTTATGTAGAACTGAGCATAAATTTTCTGCTCATCTCTAAATCAAAGCTAATTGGAAATCCTTTATTCTTTCTGCATGGAAGAAGCTAAATTCTACAATGAAGTACTTCTTTTATTAAGACCTTCCACAGAAGTCAAGCAATGTTAAATGCCATTATTTTAAAGTTTGGCCACATAAGAAATAATCAACTAATTTTGGTGGTTGAACAAAGGAGAAACAGCACTTTCTCTTCCTCCTGGCAAAAGTCAATGATGGCCAGCCAAAGACAGTAACAAAATAAAAGCAATTGACAATTGTCTACCCTTTAATGTCACCCTGTAATCTCCCACCACTGTTCTACCTAATGATAAAGCCAAACTGAGCACTGTAACAATTCAGGCTCACTATTAATGCTGAAAACTGTGTCCTTGTGCCAGAGGGAGATGCAAAGCCTCTGAAAACATCTCCACATATTTCCTGGAAAGGATAAAAAGGAAATAGCTAACTCCCATGACCTGCAGCATTCTTACTGCCTATTTATCCTCACAGATTAAAAAGCAGCTTCATTTGGTCATTAACAATGGGTACTTTCCTTTCAGCATCGAGGACGTGTGAAGTGTTTCTTCTAAATTAATGAGGTATTTAAAAAACACACAGACAGATACACGCACCCAGAATAAGCTGTGTAGGATAAACAACTTGATAGTGCTCACAAGACCTTCCACAAAAAGCTGTTTGATCTGCTCGGGCATCAGTGAAAACGGTAATTGTCATCACTTCACAATCTCATCTTTAATTATTCCAAAGTATTTGATTTAGTGTCCTGTATCCACCATGCCAGTAAATTTGCTGATAGGAAAATATTGCACATTATTTCAGGCAGATGTATTGTTGTGGTGTATGGAATAGTGTTTTCTCGACAAGGGTTGCTCAAACGGTCTGGCTGATTAAGGAAGAACATTTTGCAAATTCATTTCCTTATGGAGGCAGGGTGGGGGGAAATATTAAAATATTTAAAAACAAACTGACAATTGTAGTATGGTTCTAAATTATCATCAGAGAGTAGACTGGCAAATTCTCAGCCACTTCCTACTGGAGAGGGAGAAGAGCTACATCTTAATACAGCAGGGCAACTGCATTTTCTTGTATTGAAACAAACAGGAGGGCATTTGATATGTATACTCTCGTACATTTGACAGACATAAAACTGGCAAAGCAACCTCAGAGGATGGTCATGATGTCAAAATTATTAATGAGAAAAAACAAACAAGTTTGGAGAGGCTGCAGCAGTTTGCTTTTGTCTGAGCATCCTGGGAAGGGCTCAACTGCATGCTCGCCTCTCCTTCTTGAGGAGTGCAAACTATTTTTCACTTTCATTTTATTTTGCAACAACTGAAGTAAGCTGAGGGAAGATGGGGAAAATCTAAAGAGGAGCAAAAAAAGGGGCATGTTAAATGTAGCTTAAAAAGTGTGATGACAAACAAAGGATTAATCGGAACAGCTTTAGGGTCGATCTGGATAGTTGGATGTTACCAAGATGCCAGTCCTAACAAGACAAAAGCGGCCAGTCTAGAAAATGGAGGAACTTTGAATTTATTAGACCCAAAGCTGTTTCTGTCCCATTTTTGGAATAGCCCCTGCTTAGGGACTTATAGCCAGTGATAACACCTGAATTAGTAGATTTATTCCAATTGAGCTTCTGTAACAAAATCTCTAGAATGCATTTTTCCTGACTGGCAAAGCAGCACTCTGGCAAAGCAGTGCAGAAATGCTTATCCATCTCAGGCTGTAACTACACTGTCCTATAAACCAGTTTTAGAATGTGGATTAACTGCATTGAAGTGGAATATATCAATCTACACTGCCCTATAATTCAGATGCAGTTAATCCACATTCTGAAACTGGATTATTGGGCAATGTATATCCAGCCTCAGACTGCCCCCCCCCCCCCCGTCATCCCAGTTAACTCCCTCAACATATCCCCCCCGCCCTCCCATTCCTAACCCAGATTTCCCTTATGTTTCTACTTTTGTAATACCCCTTTCCCTCCCCTCCCCCTCCCTCACTGTTATCCTCACTGGTATCCCTTGTTTTTAAAATGTTTTTGTATGTTATTCACTTTCTCTATAATAAAATCAATAAAAAAAACATATCCCAGAGCTGTCGCCTCTAAATTCAAGCTATCAGTCCTGCACTAACTACAGTGCCATTTGACTACTAACAAAAGGCAGAAAGAGATCTCCAATTATCCAAAAAAAAAAAAAAACTCAACCTGACATGAGCTTTCAATGATAAAATGGCAAGGAATAATTTCCAAATTTAACCAAATTCCAAGTTACAGCAGGTGGTGAAACCATGAACAACTGAATCATCAAATTTGCGAACTTTTCTATCATGGCAGTTTCTGAAGGCGGCGGGGGGGGGGGGGGGAGTATTGTACTTACAAAGCAACAAGCCTTTCCAAAGTTGAGGTCAAGTAAATCAGTTTCTATGATACCTTGATAAACCCATCTGGAACATGTCAACTTCATACCAACTTTTAGAAAACCAAATGAATGCCTTATATAAATACAATTTTCATTCTTTTATTTTCTCATATCATTAGTCAAAATTGAAAGCAAAGATTAAAAGTCGCATTCCACATCTCATGTAGCCTTCCCAACAACCTAGCCCCGTATCTTCTCAGTATAGCGGGGATTTTCAAAATTCTTAATAATTGCATTTTCTTATCATCCTTGCTCCTACATTTCTGCTGCACACATTTATTACTTCTTATTTTCAGACAGCATCTGATTGCACTGAATTAATCAAAATATTCTGAAAATGCATATGAACAATCATGCTGGATTAAACTGTGGGCATCTTGCCTAGTCTTCTGTTCACAAAGTGGACAATTGGTTGCTTGTGTGAAACCTGCCACCGGGATGTGAATGCAACTGTGTCCTCCACCTCACTTTCCTCAGAAACTGATATGCAGAAATGTATGCTGACCTTGCTTATCAAATTATTTGGCAGGAAACACGAGTTAACTAGAAACCATGCAGTAAAAAGAACTCTTCAGTCCTCAGATGGAGTTTGAAATTACGGGACTCCAAGCAGAGTTAGTATTTATAATGTCCTTTTTTTTAACTGTGAAAGGAAATGAAGGAACTCAGGATCTCAAGGACGTGTTGGACTCTATCCTCCGAAGACATCAAGGTGATGAGAGAGGGGATAAAATATCAATAACAAATATAGTCTTCATTTAAGGAGTCATTTCAAATACTAGTCAAATAAATGGAGCTTGCAGTCTATGAACAGCAATAATCACAGGCAAGAATAGAAGAACTAACTGTAGTCATGAAGCAATTCACTGAAAACAACTGGTCCCTTTCACAACTTGGATAATGAAAAGCCTGAAAACATACAAGGAGAATATGCTGCTTCAATGCCTCACTTGGTATTTGTCTTGAGGATACTTCTATGGGACAGAGGAGTAAACATGAAATAGGGCTGTAGCTTAAACAAGACCTCTACAGACCAAGGCAGTACATCTTGAAGTACAACCAGATGTTGAAAATAATGGGAAACAGAATACAGTGTTTCCTCGCTACTTCGCGGTTCACTTTTCGTGCCCTCACTGTTTCATGGGTTTTCAATAAATATTAATGTACACCATTTATTGCGGTATTTTCGCTGTTTCTCAGGTTTTGCGGTGTGCAAAGAGTTTTGGAAGGGGGGAAAGGGAGAAATAAAGGGAGGGGAGAGGGTAGGTAGGGAAGGGTTGGAAATTTTTAAAAAGGTTATTTAGCTTCCATTATTCTCCTCTGCCGGTGTACTGTCTATTGTAACTGTTGAAAAAAAGTACAGACTGCATGGTAGTAAGTGGTCTGTGGTTTGCTCTTCTCCACACATAGAATACATATAGTGTCCCTACTTCACGGATTTTCACATATTGCGGGTGGTCCTGGAACGTAACCCTCGTGATAAGTGAGGGAACACTGTACTAGGAATCGTGACCACATCTTCCTACTTATGGTGAAGAAAGTAGCAGTATCATTGATTTGTGTCATTGATCTGTGTCAGAATACCAATTTTGATTCTGCTATTTAACAAGAGAAAGTTGCTCTAGTTCAAGGTATAAAAGGATGAAAAAAGCTGGGGAAATAAAAAGCATATTTTTGTACAAAAGTATTGTGAACTTAGTTCCACTTATGAAAATAAACTCTTGTGCTGGACTTCTCTCCAGAGGTAACTTCAAATAATTCTTCTGGTGTAAGCTTCGTCCATTTTGATGTGGTTCGCATATGGAAAATGCTTTCAAGAAGCTCACTCAGTGTAGGAGAAAGAGTATAAATGAACTGCCTGCAAGATGGCTTCTCTAACAGAGCAGCCAAACTAAATTCTTCTGAATGAATTGCATTAGATGATCATACCAGGGCACTTAATTCATTTCATTAGACCCCATGGGCTGTTAAAGACCCCCAAAGCCTTAACAGACCCAGTAAGACAAGCAGAGCAGACAATGCAATATTTAATAAAACTCAAATTAGGTCTCAGAAGAGCAATAGCAAGTATATTAAATATAGCCTCAACACTTTGCTGCTCTGCTCATCTGCATGTGTTCCAAAGGAACAGCTATCTAACACACACCATGTTTTAATGTTGTTGCACACAGATTACACTGTAACAGCCACAGCATGACTGAGGAGGTGTGCGTAGCTGAAAGAATAATAATAATAAATGGTGCAGTAAAGTATGGGGGAAATGTGATCGTTTCCTCAGAGGCACAATTATATGTATGTGTAACATAATGAACCAAAAGCTTAAGGATGTACAAGTGCAGTTATGCATACTCCTCTTATTACTCTGATGTCTATCAAAACATACATTTTGAGATCCGCCTTCAGTTATCATGGCTTCAACCTTAGCCAGCTTTCACCTCTGTCCTTTTGCTTTAAGAGATCCCAAAGGTTTGTCCCACATATTTGTGATCAGCCTGGAAAAGTAAGGCTGCTGTTCTTTACCCGAAAGTCTGATATCTGAAATACTCTAAAATTGTCCACATGGGTGGCTGTGAAAGGGACGCCTTTGCTTTCTAAGGCTAACAAACCTTTGTTCAGTGTGCCAAATTATTAAAAATACTGCTTATAAAATTATAGGGAGATGATGAATATAATAAAGTGTATATGAAATGTAAATAATTTTTGTGTCCAGACTTGGGTCCCATCTCCAGGTTATCTCATTAGGTAAACATATACAAATACAAATGCAAACCTCAAAACACTTCTGATATGGAACAATTCAGAAAAGAAATGTTCAACTTGTATTGTTCTAGCATGGACATTAGCATAATCTGAACAAATCATGGCCTGTGGGAAAGTGGTAAAAACAACAGCTATTTGATTCAGTAGCAGTTTTATTGAGAAATGTATAAGTATTTGCCCCAGTGGCAAAGTGCGTTAACGCACTGAGCTGCAGACCCAAGTTCAAGCCCCGGGAGCAGCGTGAGTGGCCGCTGTTAGCTCCAGCTCCTGCCAACCTAGCAGTTCGAAAACATGCCAATGTGAGTAGATCAATAGGTACCGCTCCGGCGGGAGGGTAATGGCGCTCCATGCAGTTATGCTGGCTACATGACCTTGGAGGTGTCTACGGACAACACCGGCTCTTCGGCTTAGAAATGGAGATGAGCACCAACCCCCAGAGTCAGACATGACTGGACTTAACATCAGGGGAAACCTTTACCTATAGGTATCGTGTATTTATGTTGAGCCCATGTGCTTTATAAAGTATGCCAATTTTTTTTTTGCAGGGCTGCTTATTTCTAATCCCATTTTACTTTAGATTTAAGTCTTGGTTCCTTTTTGACAGAGCCATCAGCCAAAAAAATTAGCACATTGTAAATGACAGGAAGCTACAGTGCTACAGGGTAGTGCTCAGTGCACAGCAAAAATCCAGGTTTGCATTTTGGAATTATTTTTTTCTGTTTGAGGTTGAATCCCTGGATGCAGAACCTGCAGATACATAGAGTCTCATACTTGAAACACTACCCCATACTGGCTCCCACTTTACACAAAATGAGGAAGTTTATTAGACTAACAGGGCTAACAATGAATATAATACATCCCCCCTCTAAGGAAGCTTTCAGACAGTCCCTATATCCCAGGATCTGATCCCAGGTTTTCTGTTTATCCCAGATTATCTAGCAGTGCGGACTCACATAATCCAGTTTAAAGCAGAAAACCTGGGATCAGATCCTGGGATATAGGACCTGTCTGGAAAGGCCCTAGTAGGTAGTCCATAGGGTGGTTCAAATCCCTGTTCAGTCATGAAAACATGCTAGGTGACCTTGGGCAAGTCACTCTCTCAGCCTCCGAGGAGTTTGGATTACTGCAATGCGCTCTATGTGGATCTGCCTTTGGAAAGTGTCGTATCAGCCAGCATGCCAATGCCTTAAATCAAGAAACAGCTATTTAAGATCTACAGAGATACTCACAGGAAAACCTCAGCAAGTGAAAGTCCAAAAGTGCCAGGAAAAAACCCAGAATCTCAAGCCATGGCTGATACCAGATGAGAGACTCCCCCTGAGCACACAGAAGACTAGTCAACTTGGAAGGCGCTGATCTGACTGCGCTCTGGAACCACGAGATGCAGAGCCAACCTTAAGAAATGGGACCACAAAGTGGAGTCCATGACATGTGAGTGTGGAGAAGAGCAAACCACAGACCAATTACTACAATGCAGTCTGAGCCCTGCCACATGCACGATGGAGGACCTTCTTACAGCGACACAAGAGGCACTCGAAGTGCCCAGCTTCTGGTCAAAGGAAATTTAGCATAATGCCAAGTGTGTTTTTTTAACTCTGTGGTTTTTAACTTTGTTTGTGGTTGTTTATGCCTTATAACTGTATCCTCAATTCGCTTCGGACTCGATAAATAAAATAAATTGTATTGTTAGCTGCTTTGAATCTTGCCTTGGTAAGTGAGAAAAGAGGGATAAAAATTGACTCAAAAAAAATATATAAAGGCAACTCTCCTATGAACATATCTGACCTCAGGGTCCAGATATTGACCAAAACCACCTCCAATAGAAATGTGGGGAAGGTGAAAAGCGTGATTCAAAGTGCGATTTCCAGCTCCTCTGCTCAGGGTTCCTAAGGCAAAAGGGAAATGTGTTGTTGAAGGCTTTTATGGCCAGAATCACTGGGCTGCTGTGAGGTTTCCAGGCTGTATGGCCATATTCCAGAAGCATTTTCTCCTGACATTTCACCCACATCAATGGCAGGCATCCTCAGAGGTTGTGAAGTTTGTTGGAGACTAGGCAAGGGGGGGGGGTCTATATTTCTGTGAAATGTCCAGGGTGGGAGAAAGATCTCGTTTGTTGGAGGCAAGTGTGAATGTTGTAACTGATCACCTTGATTAGTATTGAATAGCCTTTGAAGGATTCCCCCAAACAGGAAGCAGCCAAGCTTTGAAGCTGCAAGGCTATTCAATGCTAATCAAGGTGATCAACTGCAACATTCACACTGTTGGAAATAGCAACCTCCCAAGCCGCTCACTATTTTTTGGTTGTCATTTCCGGGAGATAGGGGGGTGTATAAATAAAGTTTTATTATTTTTATTATTATTATGTATATTTTTGCTAACCTGTATTCTATGTGTATGTTGATTTGCAAGTTTGACTGTACCTCTTTGGTGTGGGAGGGACTATAGAGATGTGATTGTACTGAGCATGTTCAGACTAAGGACTCCATTTTGTATGCACTTTTGCATCAGAGCTCAGTGGAGGTGGATGCATGTATGTTGCTGTTTGGACTTCAATATAGAAATACTAGCTGTGCCCGGCCACGCATTGCTGTGGCGTTGTCTGGTGGTGTTGGTGAGAAATTGTTGAGGTAGTGGTGGTATTGAATGTCTGTTGTATGGTAGTCTTTATGTTTAGTATGCACACTCAAGTGGATTATATGGCAGTGTGGAGTCAAGATAATCCAATTTAAAACAGATAATATAAGATTCTAAATGCATTATATAGCTGTGTGGAAGGGCCTTGACTTTACACTGCCATATAATCCAGTTAAAATCTGATAATCTGTGGAAGAGGCCTAAATGAGGCCTAACTGTGCCTGTTCCCTGGGCTGAGTAGGTTGCTAGGAGACCAAGTGGGCAGAGCTTAGCCTTCTAACTGGCAGCAACTGGATAAAAACTATTATTCCTCTCCCTGTAATTAGGACTTTAGGAATTTAGGAAAAGAAAATACTTTTCTTTTTGTTGTATCAACCTAGAGCCGTGAATGATGGGTTGTGTTGTCAAATTTTGAGGTTGGGGGGCCTGTAGTTTTGTTGTTTTGTCCTCTGCCCTGATGCCATCACTCTTTTATATATATATAGATGACTTATGGACTTCAGTGAGTACAAGTATACTTAAAGACTATGAACCACTGATTAAGAATGATACCCTGTGTACTCAACACAGAGAAGCTATATCCTATCTGTAACTTAAGAAATGTGCCTGTATAGTGAACTAATACAAGATGTTTGTAAACAAGATATGTTATTTTTCAAAAAAATTTTTTTTAATTTATCTGAGTGCATACTTTAACCTAAAAGGTTTTTAAAGGGAGTGTATATCTTTTGGGCAAATGCAACTACAATTTCAGCTTTAAAGAAACAACCATCCTCTGCTAACCAAATATATTTTTGTAGTGGCATGTCTTTGTCCTTGGCAGTTCAAAGACCTGGTTCTTCAGTTTAACAGCGGAGTTACCTGTGTGCCATTACATGACTGCTTGTGAATATCACTTTTTCAAAGTGTTGACTTCTAACAAAGTCATGCTTTTCTTGACTAGTGCTTTTCAAAAGGTGGTCTCCACATATTCATGGAGATTCACATTTGCCAAACGGATGTGGCATCATTTTTCCTTTTCAACAAGGTTATGATTTATTGTCGAAGGCTTTCATGGCCAGAATCACTGGGTTACTGTGAGTCTTTCGGGCTGTATGGCCATGATCCAGAAGCTTTCTCTCCTCATACATCATACCTCACAACCTCTGAGGATGCCTGCCACAGATTTGGGCGAAATGTCAGGAGAGAAAAATTCTGGAACATGGCCATACAGCCCAAAAGACTGGAGTTCCCTGTCTTTAATCCCTGTAGTGGATTAAAGCCTTGTGACTTGAAGGTTGAGTTGCTGATCTGAAAGCTGCCAGGTCCGAATCCCACCCGGGGAGAGCGTGGATGAGTTCCCTCTATCAGCTCCAACTCCATGCAGGGACATGAGCGAAGCCTCCCACAAGGATGGTAAAACATCAAAAACATCCGGGCATCCCCTGGGCAACGTCCTTGCAGATGGCCAATTCTCTCACACCAGAAGCGACTTGCAGTTTCTCAAGTCACTCCTGACACGAAAAGAAAGAAAGAGAAGCCCAAAAGGGTCACAACAACAAGGTTATAATTGTCACTGGGTCAACAGACAAGAGTTCTTTCTCCCACCCTGGACATTCCACAGATAAACCCTAGTTGCCTAGTTTCCAGCAAACCTCACAACCTCTGAGGATGTCTGCCATAAATGTGGGTAAAACGTCAGAAGATGCTTCTGGAACATGGCAATACTGCCCTGAAGACTTACAGGAAACCAGCAAAAGGGGAACTTAGTGCTCTGAGGAGGTTGCATCTCTGCAGGCCCTAGCCCCGCCCCCGGTCCTCAAGCCCCGCCCCCTCCGGCTCCAAGCCCCGCCCCCCTCGCGCATGGGCCCAGATGGGAGCTCCTCGGCCTTCTGATCAGGACTGCGGGAGGCGCTGGAGCCAGGGATGAGGCGCATGCGCACGGGCAGCAGGCAGCGGCGGGGCTGCTGCTGCGGCGGCGCCCGTGCAGGTAGCAACGCGCGCCCCCGCGGCGGCCTGGCGTGGCGGGAGAGCGGCGCGGGCGAGGAGTGCTGCGTGTGCGGCGGGTGGCGAGGCCGGGCGGGCGGCTCGCCCCAGCAGCTGGCGGAGAGGTACGCGGACTTGGCCGCCAGCCAGGCGGAAGCGCTGAGGGCCGGGGAAGAGCGTGACCGGCAGAACCGGCGCCTCCGCGACGAGAACGCGCGGCTGAGGCAGGAGAACCGGCGCCTGCGCAGAGAAAACCGGAGCCTTTTCCGCCAGGCCTTGAAGCTCCAGTACCAGCGCTCGGAGGAGGAGGAAGCGGAAGCCGAGGGCGCCACTTCCGCTCAGGAAAAGCCAGAAGGGCACAAAAGAGAAGAGGGAGATGGACAGGCAACCCATTCAGCCTGAAGGCGGACAGAGTTTTTTTATCAGGCCTCGCCTGCCTTTGCTTTTCTCCCCAACGTTCAGGAAGGTGCTTCATACTGTCATTGAAATCCTAAAGCATCGACTTGAGCCAGATTTGAAGCTCCACCTGATATGTCCCAGTAAGGCCTCTTTATCCACAGGTTCAACTATGAACAGCTCTACTTGATATGTTACAGTCAGTCCTCTTTCTTCAGGGGTTCAACTATACACAGTTCCACCCAATATGTTCCCGTCAGGCCTCATTATCCACAGGTTCAACTATCCACAGCCCTATTTGATATGTTTCCGTCATTCCTCTTTAGCCACAGGTTCAACTATCCACAGCTCCACCTGATGTGTTCCAGTCAGGCATCATTATCCACGGGTTCAACCATCCACAGTTCTCCCTGAAATATCCCTGTCAGGCCTCTCTATCCACAGTTTCAACTATCCACAGCTCCACCTGACACGATCCATTCAGGCCTCTTTATCCCCGGGTTCAACTATCCACAGCTCCACCTGATATGTTCCAGTCATGCCTCTTTCTCCCCGGATTCAACTATCTACAGCTTGAAGATAACCCAGAATAATTCCAAAATATATGATGGGACTTGCACACCTATGGATTTTGCTGTCCTGAGATACCAAGGGGCCACAGAACTTATTTTCCTTTTGCAGCTGACAGGAGAACAATAATACACTCTGCACTCTCTCTAGGTGCCAAATCCCATCATCAGCAAATGGGAAGCTGAGGTTTTGTGTCTCCTGCTTTGCTTGCTTGTACTGCATATGTTACAATTGGGGTTATCTTGGCCCCTTCCACACAGCTGAATAAAATCCCACATTTTCTGCTTTGAACTGGGATATATGGCAGTGTGAACTCAGGTAACCCAGTTCAAAGCAGATATGTGGGATTGTCTGCTTTGATATTCTGGGTTATATGGCTGTGTGGAAGGACCCCTAGTTTTGCCTGATCCAGAGATGTGTTGGCCTGTTGATGTGCCAGCTGGACACCTGCATTTTGTATTCCTTGCTTTTGTAACAAGCATCAAAACACTTCATGGAGGATTTTTAATAATACAAGAAGTGTGGCATTAGTAGCACCCTTTTGTTGTAAAACTTGAATTACTGCACAGGTTGAACGTCCTTCATTCCAAAATGCGAACTCCAAAACTGTCTCCAGTTACTGCCACTTTTGCTTTTGGATGGTTTAATGGACCCAAACATTATTTCATTCAAAAAAATTGCAAAAGTTATGTATAAAATTACCTGCAGAAGATGTGCATGAGGTGTATGGGAAATATCAATGAAGCTACAGCAAATCGATGTTGTATAGAAGAGCTGATAGATGTTTATCAAATCATAGGCACTATATGTTTTATCTCTGGCTAACATATCTTTCCAAGGTTAATGCAAAATGAATGTATAGTCTACTGACACTCGCCTCCCCTTTGGTCATCTGTAGGTCTGATGTTTTGTGTTACCTGTTTGCACTCTTAATAAACTCTTAAAACCTCCTTAGATATGCTGAGTTATCATTTATTCAGTGAACAAATTAATACAGGCTACAATTATATCAAAAAGGGACCAATTTGAGTTTTAAGGAAGTTGCAACATGAATCAGCTATATTGAAATAAGCTCAATTAGACCATGGGGCAATCTAACTATTATTTTATCTCTGCATGTGTTTTGCAGTTGGTGTTTTTGTAAAATGAATGAAAAAATGAACCGCAATACACATTTGATCTCACATTTCCAATGCCATGTTTGTATGCAGTTGGATTTCTTTAATCAATGGTGTTTCCTTCTCTAGCTTTTCATTCCTTATTTTTCTAAGGTTAATCCTATATGATAAATTAAACCTAGAGTGATGAGAAAAGCACAGTTTAACATTTTCATTGTTGTGTATCTTCAAGTTATTTCTGACTTACAGCAACCATAAAGTCATGGGGTATTCTTGGCAAGATTTATTGAGAGAGAGCTTTCCCTTTCCTCTTATTCTAAGAGTGTATGATTTGCCTAAGGTCATCCAGGATCTTAGCCCAACACTTTAACTGATATACCACACTGGCTTTTGCTAATCAGAAATAATTTTACTTCTCCATATTATATCCTAACTTGCCTTTTGTGCAAAATACAAATTACGCATCAGGATGATCAAACGTTATGGCCCTTAAATTTCTTCATGATCAGTCCATATTTTTCAGTGGTGCGAGAGGTCTAAGCTATCAAAGTCTTTTCTGTAATCTATGAAAGAGACTTATTTTTACCTGAAATTGTATGGCGTACTATATAAGCCACCATATGTTCGTAATGTGGTTTCTAGTACCTCTTTTTCTGACTCCAGTTTGAACTGCTGGCATTTCTCACTTCCTAAATAGTAAAAAATAATATACATGCTGTAGGAAAGTGATGCTGTCATCCAATATTACTATAGTACCTCACTCATGTTCTTTCTTAGGTAGTAGTGTATTTCACTGTTTTGATCTATGAATCATTATTTGTTTTCGCGTTTGTTAGCAGATTTTTGTTATAATTTTGATGGATTACATCTCTGTAACCTGAAACAGTGTTTGTTTATATGCTTTCTGATCCTCGGGTTTGATTTCTCCCAAGTCTTTGACAGCATTTTCTAAAATTTTAGGTTTTGCCATATAGGTTCTTCTTTGATGAAATTTACAATTCTTTCAACAATTCAGTATACAGTAATTCTTCAGTGTGTTGCATCTATTTTTCTTTTACCTTGATTGTGTAAAGTATTATGTTGATCATTCAGCATCCCTGTTCTTAGTTTAAATTTAACTTTTTTTTCTTTTTTGCTCCTGTTGAAGACAATTCTTAGTTTTTCTTTTCCATTGCCTTCTATTTCTTGGGATTAGTTATTACAACAGCAATCTTGTGTCTCTACATATAGATTGTGAAGCATTTCAGAATTCAGCATTTCAGCATGTATTCAGAATTCTAATCCCATTTCTGACATTTTCTTTAAAAAGGTTTCTTGTCTGTCTTTAACCATTTTGCCAGTCATTGAGTGAGATTATTCTTTCCTTTTGGCTTTTTGGTATTATAGTTTCCAGTCAGTTAAGCAATAACTTCTCCATCTTCCAGTTACAGTCCATTTTATTTCTATGTTGGCAATCCATCAACATCCATGTATAGCATGTACACTATCATGTGTTTGGGTGATGGTTTGGTAGTGAACAGATAGTTTGGTAGTGAACAAACTGTTGTCTTTTATCGTGTCAGAAGCAAATTGAGAATATACTGCAAGTTGCTTCTGGTGTAAGAGAATCAGCTGTCTATAAAAACACTGCCCAGGAAACACCTGGATGTGTTACCATCCTGTGGGAGGATTCTTTCATGTCCCCACATGGGAAGCTGGGGCTGACAGACTGGAGCTTGCGAATTTAAACTGTTGACCTTCAGGTTACCAGTTAGCTGGCACAAAGGTTTAACCCATTGCTCCACCGCGGCTCAACAAAATGTTGATTCCCACAAGTCTATAGGTTTTGCTGTCTTGCTTCATTCATGAGCCTAGATTCTTGATCCTAGATTTGGTTCTATTCTGTTTCCTGCATTTGCATTTTGCTCAACTACCATATATGTCTTTTTTGGAGAAACAATTCCTATCCACAACCTCCTTAGCAGCATACCCCTTCTGATTTGGAGAGCCCATGTCTTGTTTTATTTTGGATTATCTCAGAACAGGACTTTCAATACAAAATATATTCAAAAGTAGTTTACCAGTGCTAAATAAATATAATAATATGATAAAATAATTGGTGTAAAGTGCTATTGTTGTTGCTCCGATTGTCTACCTGCATTATTTTCTGCTACTGCTGCTGTCTAATGAAACTTCTCCACTGTCCTTATCAATTCTCTTCTGCCAGTGCGGCCATTTTTTTATGAAAAGGATGGATGCATCTTAGTCTGGCATCCAATTAATTTCCACTTTGATCATCCTGCTTCGTATGGGTATTCTAGCTATCTAGACTTTACAGTCTAGTCTTTTGATAGTATTAATCTTAGCTTTACAAACTCACATAAACCAACCCATTGTGTTAAGGTATGTGTTCCAAGAAAGCAAATTCATCCTTGCACGTATGGAATGTACCTTCAGAACTGGTGTGTCAATACAGTATGTATTTTCCCCCCATTCAAGCAATATTGTCTTACGTGTTTTAGATCAATGCTATTCAGATGTAGGCCATGGACCAGTGCTGATCTGGTCCACAACAAGTTTCCAGAAAAGAAAGAAACGGTTATAGTCAATGGAAATAACTATAGTGCTTTTCTCCAGCACAACAGGGGGAAACATCTTGCTCTTCTCCCACATTAGATAGTTTATGATGTACTGCTTTATTTCATTATCTAAAATTGTTTGTTCTTTCTCATTTTCAAGGGAATCCCTCCCCCTAGTATATGTGTATACCGTATGTGTATGTGTGTGCGTGTGTGTAAGATTTAAGCCTCCTTATTTGATTGGGTGTTCTCCAATACTGAAGCCTAAATCATCACTCCAGAAAACCTCTTTGGGTTGAAGAATTGTGTCCTTTTTAGTCCCCTACATGAAAATGTCTTCTTTTTCTGTAGTGATTCCCACTCTTCATCTAGGATCTATTTTCAAGTAGAACAGATTAATCAGTTTATTCTTTGAGATGGGTAGAGCACTTCATAATAAAGAATTAATCAAATCTTCTTTAGAACCAGGATAAACATCACTACCATTGAGAGAGTGGTCCTGTGACAACATGATGGATATGGTCCCAATCGCCTTGCAATGTTGACCCTTTTAATTGGGCTTCTTAAATGTTTTATGCAATCAGAAGGAAATTCAATCAGCATTGGGAACTGCTGATTCCTATGAAAAGAGGGATAGTTTGATAAAGCTTATAATGTCACCTACAGTATCAATGCACATTAGCCAGAGTGCAAGAATCACAGTTTGCCTGTCCTCTGTGGTCCTGCATACTGAACAGTATGGCAGTGAATAATAAGAGGCTGATTATTCAAAATACTCTTCTCCCCATGGGTGTAAATGATAAACTGCTCCATTAAAAACATCATATTCCTATGCCAATGGTAGCCTTGCATCAGTCAAATGAGTGGTACAAAAACTGGAGAGCTATGTTATATTTTAGTGGGAATGGAGCAGGAGCAATTATTAGAGTCCCTGTCAGTAGGGCAGTGAAAATAGGGGGCAGATCTACTACCTAGATAGAGTTTGGTATTTGATACCTAGCTTCTTTAAAATTCAGACTAAAACCTGTATCAAATTCACCACCCCACTAACATGCAAGTCACCAGCTAATGTTTAGAACTGGAAATGGTTTGGAAATTTCCTTTATGAACTGAACCTCGGATTAGAAACCAATGATTTAGATCAGTGGTTCTCAACCTGTGGGTCCCCAGGTGTTTTGGCCTACAACTCCCAGAAATCCCAGCCAGTTTATCAGCTGTTAGGATTTCTTGGAGTTGAAGGCCAAGACATCTGGAGACCCATAGGTTGAGAATCACTGATCTAGATGTTTTGAACTGCAACTAAACGTTATCAGACCTGTCCTACGGATAAATCTATACTGTAGAATAATACAGTTTTAACAGCCAAGACGTGATGCTATGGGATCATGGGAGTTGTAGTTTCATAAGATTTTTTTTGTATTTTCTGCTAAAGAAGGGTAGTGTCACACCAAACTACAACTCGCAGAATTCCACTGCACTGAGCCATGACAATTGAAGTGGTATCATTTGCATTAACTTTATTATTTAAATGCACTCGAAGTAATTCAATTTGGATCTGTAGCAATTGTTGTTGCTACTCCTGTTTAAGGTGGGCTTCAGTAACCACCATGCTATTGCACATCAGACATTTTGGCATTATCCCCTAGTATATTTCTTTCCTTTGACTACCGATGCCACATTTCAGAGTGCAAAAAGGGGTTCTACTCAGCAGAACCACCAATTGGAGTAAGGGCATGGAAACATTTTTTTCAAGATTTGGTTCAAAAGACTCTTTGAAAATCTTAATGCTTCAGTGCTTTAAAAAGATGAGCCAAGTTAGATCTTTAGGCCTGCCGTAAGTGGCACCATATTCAAATGCAAAAATCTGAAGTTATTTTTGGACTCCTTGCCAGCCATGGTTGCTAGAGAAACTTTGCGAGCTGTAGTCACACATTGTTAAGAGACAATTAAACAATCTTCCCGTTAATCAACACTTTAAATCAATGTAAAATCGTTGTAAAACTCAACAATAAAAGTACAGCATAGATTACGCATTAAAAGCCTTTACTGCACAACCAGTTAAGTCAACCAAGTGCTTGTTGGGATAGAAAGATCTTTAAGTGCCTGCAGAAGGAATGCAGAAATGGGGCAAACTTTTAGTCTTTTGTGGGTCAGAATTTTACATCCTGGAAACAGCCACTATGGCCCCTTTTACACTACCTTATAAAATCCAGATTATCTGCTTTGAACTGGATTATATGGCAGTGTAGACTCATATTCCAGTTCAAAGCAGATAATGTGGATTGTCTGCTTTGATCATCTGTATTATATGGCAGTGTAGAAGGGGCCTAAGAAGGCGCTCTCTCATGTTTTTGCCAAACTTACCATTGAGGGTGATGTGACTGAGAAGTCCTCCTTTGCGGATCTTAAAACATTGGCATGTTATCTATTTAATAATACCCTGCCTTTCTCTCTACATGGGACTCAAGGCGCTTAACAATTCTGTTAAAAATGCCAGTATCATCAAGGCAATCGGAAGTGTTTAAAACTAGAAAAGAGACAGGGGGAAACCATTTTTTTTTTCATGTCAGGAGCAATTTGAGAAACGGCAAGTCACTTCTGGTGTGAGAGAATTGACCGTCTGCAAGGACTTTGACCAGGGGACACCCGGATGTTTGATGTTTTAGCATCCCGTGAGAGGCTTCTCTCATGTCCCCGCATGGGGAGCTCCCTGGATTCAAACTGCCAACCTTTCAGTCAGCAATCCTGCTGGCACATGGATTTAATCCACTGTGCCACCTGGAGCTCAAGAAAATGAAAACTATCCAGTTTCAATGTTTTTAACAGATTTTAAACTATGGGAAAGGTGTGGCGTGGGGGGGGGAGTGGGGAGAGAGATAAATGCAGAAGAATATGTGTAAACTGATTGGCTGGCTGATCAATTAAATAAAATATTCATATGCCATCCTGTGTGAAAAAGATCTGAGGGAGATGTACAAAAAATCAATTTAAACAAATTGATGCAATTTCACCTTTTAAAAATGGTAAAAAAATCATTTGAGCCTTCTAAACAATGAGCCTTCTAAACAATGTGACAATTTAAAATGAGTTTAAAAGGCTTACCACCATGTACAAGACTACTAGGACCCACCTTCATCTCTCCTTACCTTTTCTTTTAACTCTACAGTAAATGCATTAAACTTGATTTACCTTAGCATTCGGGTAAGGATTTTAACCCTTTGCCCTTGCTGCAGTACTAATCCATATTCTATGAGCCGGTGTGACCTGCAGTTTACATTGCCCCCAAACTGATCTTATTCCTTTTGAAATAAATAACATTTTGGTGATGTAAAGTTCTGATGCTAATATGGAGCTAGAACAAGCAGATTTAAAGCCTCCACCACTCCTGGTTCCAACCAGGCCCCTTGTGCTTGCACAGATATTTGGTTTCACTTTTCCGCTGTTCATACTACTTAAGAATCATCACCTCCCCTGCCTCTCAAACCCTGAGGCTGGTGTGTAAACATTCACACAACAACCTCAGGGCTACTGAGGGACAGAAAGGACTAGGAAGAATGCTGCCACCATTGCTTTATTGCAAGGGGAAAATGAAGCACAGCAAGGATTTTGTCACCAGGGAATACGATGAGAAGCCACCGTGCTTTTTCCTGAGTAATAAAATAATGGAAATTTAGTTACTCTCCCTTCCATGGAACAGTAGGTCACGGAGGGGAATGGTACAGGGAACACTCTATTTTGGTTTGGAGGTAAAAAAATAAATAAGAGTGTTTGCACTCACCCACGGTTTCAGGTATCCACAGAAAGTCCTGGGACAGATTCTTCATGGATACGTTGGTTGCAATATATTTTAAAATGATCAAGGAGAAAATACGCAGCTACACCATGCTGGCTTATGGAATCTGGGAACTAGAGATTGGCAGGGTATATTTTCCAACCTTTACTTTGTAATTCCTGAGCAGAACGTGTAGAAATAACAGAGCAGAATATGTGTCAGGACCCAGACTGCAAGGCACCAATAACCATACAGAGAGGCCAGAATCTATCTAATATCTTTATTGAAGGAATATATAAAGTTAATAAAAGCAAGTGTATGAAATAGTCCAGGAGTAGACCTTTCAGGAAAGGTCAAAATTAGTCCAAGAAAACAATGTCCAATATGAAATATTAAGGTCCAAAGTTGTAATCCAATAACCGAAACACTCACTTTGCCAGGCAAAGTGAGGGGAGATGACAAGGTCCTTTAGTCCATGAACTTGAGCAAGGCTAGGAATTAACTTGATACTTGAAAACAAGGCTTGAATCGTGACACAAGGTAACGTGGAACAAGAACAAGGCCCGTGGAATTACTTGGTAAAATTCGTGAAACAAGGCAAGGTTTAGTCCTGGAAGACGAGGCAAGATCCGAAGGTAAACAAGGCTGGGAAGCAGGAGCGAAGGCTTGAGAACAAGGACAAGGCTTGAACAGGAACGAGGCTTGAAACGGAGCGCGCTGTCCAAACACAACTCGCTCCGGAGGCTGACGAATTGACTCCGCGAAGTTACTTCGCGGGTAAAACACCTATATAGAGTCTAACTTTCCCGCCGAGAGGAGTTCTCTGGGAACCAGAAACGAAAGCTAATCTCTGAGACCAGATGTTTGACTCCTTAAAGATTCTCATGGTAAGCAGGCTTAATTGGCTAAATTCTTAGCAGCTATTCTAGCACTCCTGCGCGAGGCCGCTTCCAAACCTCTCTGTTGTTTACAAAACTCATGGCGAGAAAACACAGGAGATGTAGGCTCAGGGTTTGTTTGACATACTTCTGGAACACAACCCTCTTGCAGGTGCAAGGTTCCCAGATCTGGCTGGGAAGAATCTGGCTGGGAAGATTCCAGTTCTGACTGGGAAGGTAAAAAACCCAAGTTTTCTTCTTCATCAGGTATCACCATGTCATGAGCAGGACTACAAGGCCCATGAGTCATCACACTATCCCCCTCCTCAAGCCCCCTCCCAAACTGGGACTCTCTCCCCGGGGCGCGAGGTCGTGGCTTGGCGGGATAGGTCTGATGAAAGCGACGGGTTAGATCAGGAGCATGGACTGTGGAGGCGTCTTCCCAAGAGCGTTCCTCAGGGCCAAAACCCACCCAGTCAATGAGATATTGCAGGCGGCGGCGGTGAAAGCGAGAATCCAAAATGTCCTGAACCTCGAATTCTTCCTCCCCATCCACCAAAACAGGGACGGGGGCCGGCCGGTCAGCATCAGGGCGCACACCATCCGCCGGAAGGAGCAGGGAGCGGTGGAACACTGGATGAATGCGCATTGAACGTGGAAGTTGGAGTTTGAAAGTCACGGGGTTAAGTTGCGCCACCACTGGATAGGGGCCAATGAAACGGGCATCTAACTTCCGGCAAGGGCGATGGGAGGGCAAAAAGCGAGTGGACAGAAAAACCCGATCTCCTACCTTGATTTCGGGCCCCGGCTGGCGATGTTTGTCCGCGTGACGTTTATAGTCCTCCTTGGCTTGGTCCAGTTGTTGGAGCAAAAGTTGTTGCACCGCTGTGAGTTCCTGTAGCCAATCCTCTGCTGCGGGAACTTCTGAAGTTTCAATGACAGGGGGAAAGAAACGTGGATGGAAGCCGTAGTTTGCAAAGAACGGCGTTTCTTTTGTAGAAGCCTGGACTCCATTGTTGTAGGCAAACTCCGACAGTGGTAACAGAGAAGCCCAATTGTCCTGTTGGTAGTTTACATAACAGCGAAGGTACTGTTCCAAAGTGGCATTGGTGCGCTCCGTTTGCCCATCTGTTTGGGGATGATGAGCTGAAGATAAACGAGAGTCTATGCCCAATAGTTTTTGTAGTGCCTTCCAGAAACGAGAGGTGAATTGGGATCCACGGTCTGTGACCAAACTCTTGGGCAATCCATGTAATCTGAAAACATGTTGGAGGAATAGATCTGCAGTCTCTTTGGCCGTGGGAAGGCCTTCACAGGGAATGAAATGGGCTAACTTGGTGAAAAGGTCCACCACCACTAGGATCGTGGTAAATTCACAGGAAGGTGGTAAGTCAGTGATAAAATCCGCAGAAATTATTTCCCATGGGCGAGATGGGATAGGAAGGGGGTGTAAAAGCCCTGAGGGCTTCTCCCTTCTTGTCTTGGAGCGCTGGCATACTGGGCAGGTGTTGACATATTTTTCCACATCCTTGCGGATCTTGGGCCACCAGAAATCTCTTAGGATCAAATGCATGGTTTTAAATAGTCCGAAATGCCCTGCTGGCTTGCAGTCATGACACAGACGAAGTGTTTTTTCCCTGCCCGGTCCTGGGGGGATATAAACATGATTTCTATAGCAAAGCAGTCCATCCTTAAGCGAAAAGGGAAAATGCAATCCTTGGCGAAGTTGGTCCTGCGCCCAGGCATCTGCTTGCTGACTAGCCCTGATTTCTTGAGCACAGAGGGGCCCTGGAGTAGAGGGAGTTGAATCAATGAGAGTGGATTTGGTGTTCCCCACTGTGAGCGTGGCAAAGTTCTCGGGTTGTAGTAGTTGGGATTCAAAAGTCTCTTTGCGTCCTGCAGCGTATTCCGGTTTACGTGACAGGGCGTCTGCTTGCTTGGTTTGGGCTGGGGTTACATAATGAATCTGGAAGTTAAAACGTTCAAAGAATAAAGCCCAACGTTGTTGCCTCTGATTTAGCTTGCGGGCAGTTCTTAGATGTTCTAGATTCCGATGATCAGTATGGACTTCAATGGGAAATTTGGCCCCTTCTAGCCAATGTCTCCAAGTTTCAAAAGCTGCCTTTATGGCTAATAGTTCTTTTTCCCAAATGGTATAGTTTCTCTCTGGTGCGGTTAGTTGACGAGAATAAAAGGCACAAGGATGAAGGTGATCCCCCACCGGTTGTAGGAGTACAGCTCCAATTGCCACATCAGAGGCGTCCGCTTGCACAACAAAAAGGGTTTCAGGATCTGGATGCTGAAGGATTGGCTGGGACGTGAATAATTTCTTTAGTTGCTGGAACCCTTTCTCTGCTTGATCAGTCCAGCGGAAGGGCTGTTTCCCACGGATGCAGCTGGTGATTGGGTCAGACCAGCGGGCAAAATCTGGAATGAACTTGCGGTAATAGTTCGCGAACCCCAAGAATCGCTGTACCTCTTTCTTGTTGGTTGGCGCTCGCCATTCCAATACTGCTGAAACTTTTGCCGGGTCCATGGAGAGCCCTAGAGGCGAGATGCGGTACCCCAGGAATTCTACCTCTTGTAGATCAAAAGCGCATTTTTCCAGCTTGGCATAAAGCCCATGATCCCGCAATCGTTGTAACACCATTTTAACGTGGTTCTCATGTTCTGATTGTGATCTAGAAAACACCAAAAAATCGTCCAGGTAGATGATCAAGAACCGATCTAGATAGTCCTGAAAAATGTCATTGACAAAATGCTGGAACGTTGCGGGAGCTCCGCATAAACCATAGTTCATAACTCGGGACTCGAATAATCCGAATTTAGTCTGGAAGGCGGTCTTCCACTCGTCCCCTTCTCTGATGCGAACTAGGTTATAAGCCCCCCGTAGGTCCAGCTTGGTGTAGACCTTGGCTCCTCGAAGTCGGTCTAGTAGATCCGAGATTAAGGGCAGGGGATAGCTGTTCCGCTTAGTGATATTGTTCAATGCTCTGTAGTCCACCACCAAGCGTAAGTCCCCTGACTTTTTCTTCACAAACATCACTGGGGAGGCGGCTGGGGATTGAGAGGGTCTGATGAATCCCTTGCGAAGGTTTGTCTCTATGAATTCCCTGAGAGCTTCTTGCTCCGGTTCAGTCAGGGAGTAGAGATGCCCTCGCGGGATCGGGGCCCCCTCCACCAAGTCAATGGCACAGTCATAAGGTCTATGTGGGGGTAATTTTTCGGCTTCTTTTTCATTGAATACATCCCAATACTCGGAGTACTTCTTTGGCAAGGTGATAATGGGCTCGGTGTCTGTGGCATGGCAGACCTTGGCTACGAGGCAATGGTTTTGGCAGTACTTTGAGGCAAACTGCAGTTCTCTGTTGGACCAGGAGATGTTTGGGTCGTGAAGTGTCAGCCATGGAATCCCCAAAATCACAGGGAAATGGGGAACCTCAGTAACAAAGAAGGAAATCTCTTCCATATGTTCCCTTATCCACATCCTGGTGGGTTCCGACCACTGGCTTACGGGACCCGTCTTGAGAGGGCGGCCATCGATGGCTTGCACCACACGGGCATTCTTGAAGTCGTGATATTGTAATCCCAGAGAGTCGGCATACTCTCTATCAATGAAATTGTTGGTGGCTCCTGAGTCTATCATGGCGTGGATCATGACGGGTCCCTTTTTTGCTGACCATAAGGTGACCACTAGAAGGAACAGGACCCCGGTTGGTGGCTCTTGAATGGGTTTTTTGACCGGGTTGGCGAGCCTCTCTACGCCCGGTCGTTGGCTTCCCCCGCCGGCTGTGTGCCAATCGCCTCAGACGCCTTCGTCTCCGTGGAGGACGCCGCCGCTAGACGGGCGGCGGGCTTCCCTTTGGCTGGGCACTCCCTGGCGAAGTGGCCCCCGTTCCCGCAATACCAACAGAGGTTTAGGCGTTGGCGGCGGGCCTTCTCGGCGGCATCTAATCTGGGACGCACATTGCCCAACTGCATCGGCACCTCCTCGCTCCCTCTGGGGTATGGGGATGGTGGTGGGGGTCTCCACACTGGACGCGGCTGAACGCTGGCGGGAGCGGGAGGTTTTGCCCCAGCTCTACCGCTCTGGCCTCGTACCCACTGTTTCCTGTTGGCAATCATGACTTCAGCCCGTAAACATTGATCAATGAGTGCTTCAAGAGTGTGGGGAGGATCCACCTTGGAGATTTCCTCCAGCATTTCAATGTTGAGACCCTCCCGAAATTGTCCTCTGAGGGCTACATCGTTCCAGCCGGTGTTGTGGGCCAGCACTCGGAACTCGGCTATGTACTGAGACATGGGTCTGTCTCCCTGAAAGAGGCGGCGGAGTTTGTGACCGGCTGCCTCCAAATTGTCCTCGATTCCCCAGGTCTCCTTAAGGTGGTCCAAGAAGTGTTGCGCTGATCTTAGGTGTGGAGAGGCTTGGTCGAACAGTGCCGTCGCCCAGTTGGCCGCTGGCCCGTCTAGAAGACTGTAAACCCACGCCACCTTGATGTCTTCTTGGGGAAACTCGGCGGCACGGGCCTCTAGGTAAGCCTGGCACTGGCGGCGGAATACTTGGACCTTGGAGGCTTCTCCAGAAAACTTGGTTGGCAACGCCATGGCCGGGAGGCGGATTCCGCGCTCCCTCAACCCTTTTATTTCTCCATCCTGCGCGTTGAGTCTGTCACGGATGCGGTCCACTTCGTCCTTGCTGATGGTGTAGCTAAGTGGCTGTCCACCCGGCACGGCTCCGGTAGACATTCTGGCCTTGGTTAATTGGTGCTTATGGTGGCGGAGTCAAACTGTCAGGACCCAGACTGCAAGGCACCAATAACCATACAGAGAGGCCAGAATCTATCTAATATCTTTATTGAAGGAATATATAAAGTTAATAAAAGCAAGTGTATGAAATAGTCCAGGAGTAGACCTTTCAGGAAAGGTCAAAATTAGTCCAAGAAAACAATGTCCAATATGAAATATTAAGGTCCAAAGTTGTAATCCAATAACCGAAACACTCACTTTGCCAGGCAAAGTGAGGGGAGATGACAAGGTCCTTTAGTCCATGAACTTGAGCAAGGCTAGGAATTAACTTGATACTTGAAAACAAGGCTTGAATCGTGACACAAGGTAACGTGGAACAAGAACAAGGCCCGTGGAATTACTTGGTAAAATTCGTGAAACAAGGCAAGGTTTAGTCCTGGAAGACGAGGCAAGATCCGAAGGTAAACAAGGCTGGGAAGCAGGAGCGAAGGCTTGAGAACAAGGACAAGGCTTGAACAGGAACGAGGCTTGAAACGGAGCGCGCTGTCCAAACACAACTCGCTCCGGAGGCTGACGAATTGACTCCGCGAAGTTACTTCGCGGGTAAAACACCTATATAGAGTCTAACTTTCCCGCCGAGAGGAGTTCTCTGGGAACCAGAAACGAAAGCTAATCTCTGAGACCAGATGTTTGACTCCTTAAAGATTCTCATGGAAAGCAGGCTTAATTGGCTAAATTCTTAGCAGCTATTCTAGCACTCCTGCGCGAGGCCGCTTCCAAACCTCTCTGTTGTTTACAAAACTCATGGCGAGAAAACACAGGAGATGTAGGCTCAGGGTTTGTTTGACATACTTCTGGAACACAACCCTCTTGCAGGTGCAAGGTTCCCAGATCTGGCTGGGAAGAATCTGGCTGGGAAGATTCCAGTTCTGACTGGGAAGGTAAAAAACCCAAGTTTTCTTCTTCATCAGGTATCACCATGTCATGAGCAGGACTACAAGGCCCATGAGTCATCACAATATGTAGAAATAACAGGGGTCTTCATTTCATAATCTATCTGCTTCTTTCTAGGCACATAGCATCTCGGGGAAATTGAACTCTTTCCAAGAATAGTCAGAGGTTTCCTTTTCAGGGCAATGGTGAACCTGCTTATGGTTTTATTGCGGATCTTTCCAAGGTTTGAAAATATTTGGGGCTCTGTAACTTGAAAAGCTTCAAACCTTGAATAAAGCCCCAACTGGATAACTACTTAGAATCTGAAGTGATCACGAGGGCCATCCAGTCCAACCCCCAACAATGCAGGAACACCCATTGACATGGAAGCGCTCCATTGACATGCAAAGCTCTGGCTTTCCCTACTCCTTTAATTGATGGCCAAGATTCTACATTAAGAATAATGTTCAATCGGCACTGATGGTGCTTATCAGTTAGGTGGAGAAGCAAGAATGGGGCGGTGGCTCTAATAATGAAGGTCAGAAGAGGGAGAACATGATGAATCATAGAATTGGAAGTGATCACAAGGGCCACCCAGTCCAACCCCCTACGATGCAGGAACACCCATTGGCATGCAAAGCTCTGGATGCCTCTACTCCTTTAGCCTATGGCCAAAATTCTACATTAAGCATAATGTTCAATCAGCTTACCAGTTAGGTGGGGAAGCAAAAATTGGGTGGTGGTTCTAATATTGAAGAAGCAGCTAGGTCAGAAGATGGAGGAGATGGGAGTGCACTCACAAGTGGAAGGCACCCTTTTTCCTTCCCTTCAGAAGCCATTGTTATCTCATTAACCTCTTCCCTTCTCTGTGTCAGTTTTGGCCTCTTCCAAGACTTGTCAGTTGCTGGAGGGAGTTTTAGGATGGAGCACAAAGGACTGTGGAATAGTTCCCTGCATTCCATCTAAATAGAGATCTATGCCAGTGTCACAAATAGGATCCCACCCAAAGGGTGTTTCAGCTTCTTGAATCCAAAGTGGTTCAAGCTGCAAGCCTGGTTTCTCCTAAATAACCTCTGCAAATCATTATTGTTTGTGAGACTGCCACCAGTGTTTTCCCTTTACTTTCAACTGCTGCTGGCTTCCCCCACCCCTTTTGCTTTAGGTTTTTTAAAGCCATAATTTTATATGGCTGCACATCAAAAGTTGCTGTGATTTACATCCTGAGCTATTGTTGCAGCTGTTCTTCCTAAGGCTTCCTTCCAATGCCCAATATGAAGCCGCTTGATTACCAGAAAACACTGTTACAAGCTGCCATCAAGGGCCCTTATTGATACTTGACAGCATGAATTCTCCTTTATTGAAATAATTACTAGCAAGTTAAGAATAGGTAATATCACTTGTGTTTTATTTATGCCTTGAGATGCACCACAGTATTAAAAGCCATCAAGTCCTGACACTGCTATTTGACAACATCATTTAATCTCAAACATGTGTTGCTATAGAATGAGGAGATAAATAAAAGAATTATGAACCAACGTGTTAATTAGGATTCATACTGCAATGAGGAAATGATGCCCTGCCTTAAAATTCCACTTGCAAGATAAAAGCAATACAATTATGGAGTGCAAATAACATTCAGCAATGCATATTAGAGAAGGGGCACTACATTCTGCAGCACTGGCGTGTTTTTTGGTACTCCATAACATAACTAGCTGAAACCGGAATTGGTATATAATTGGAATATGTAGCTATGCTTGTATTTGTGACCATGTTGGCTACGCCTCGGTATTTTGCGGCTGTAAGCTGCCTATCTCAGTATTTTATACACAATCTTAGGAACTTTACTGCAGGATGCTGCTATTCGTGCCATTTGTAGTGGCAACTTAAAGGCAAAGTGACCCTTGATATTGCACATCTCGAGCACAGTGCAACCATGACACTTCAGCAAGCTGAAGTCCCCCGGTTGAACATCTAGTTGAGCACTAAAGCCAACATAGAAGCACTTGGAAATAATCGCTCCATGTACTTTGCATCTTTGTGTCATGATGAAGGGCTTTTGATGGGTTTTGCTCATTGATAGCAGAGAATGAGTTTGTCATGGGGAGTTGGCAGACCAGTACTGGATTGTGCCTGGTGTTGCACAATAGGAACCATGATAAAAAGGTAACAGGCCTTCTTCTATGATTGTTTGCCATCCCTGTGCAATAAAGTCCCATGAAATTGATGGGGCTGCCATCAATCCAGAGGCACCTTAAATGTACATTATACACATACACACAGCTAACTAATAAAAATGTGTGTGTGTGTAACATTGGACCTGGATGTAAAACTGGCTCTGTGTGAAATACAGCCTGATAAGCTCAAATCTAACCAATATATTTATTTTCTTATATGCAGTTTGGCACATGAAAAGAGGTGTTGATTAACTGCATCCCGCTACCCAAATAAATGAGAACAACAAATACCTTTCTTAACAAAGTTTGTCTTATTTACCTATTAAGTTTTGACCTTGTGTGACAAATCTAGAGTTTATTCAGGGATGGAAAAATTTGTCAAGTTAAATTTTCCGCTACACTAATTAAGAAACAGACGGGGCACTTTCTGTTCTGAATGTGAAAAGATGCATGGACCCTAGAAATAAACCAAAACAAATTCTCACCCAATGACGCTTGCCTAAATTCTGTTTGTATCATGAAGAGGACCATATGGTCCCTGCTTTCCATATACACCTTGAAAATTAATAGAATATCTGAATAGCATGGCCTTTGTGATTCAAATCTAGACTTTTAAAAGTTTTGCATCAAATGCCATCTTCCTGGAAGGATAAAAGTCAGTTTTTCCTCCATCCTACAGTTTTTTAAAATCTCTTTGTCCTAAATATGATGACATTTTAAAATGTGGATAAATCCTTTGATGGGAAATGTTAGCAACTGTAGTGGATCTTTCAAGCGGAGTAATCAAATTGGCAAAGCAGAAGCTAGACAAAAGCCAATCCCATGAGCATTTGCACAGATAGTGTTTTGCAGAGAAAATATGTATGTTTAAAAGAATTACATACAATATGTGTTTAAAATCAAGTGCGTGATCTAATGGCGAAGAGTGAGGGAAGAAAAAGATGTGGCAAAACAACAAAAGGAAACCATGTGAAATACATGTTGTGCCAGGACTCCTGTGAATTAACATATAATTACTTAAAGGCACATGGAAGAAGGAGGGGCTGAAGGAGAAAAAGAGAGGTGGAGGGGAAAATTAGCAAGAATAGGCATTCGTTCCTAACTCTGAAATGCTCATCAAAAGCAAAAGCCAGTGATTCCTAATAACAGAAGAAGCCAACTACATATCTAAATGTTAAGAACATATAGTTGGCATATCAACTGATTGTCCACCGATTCTCTGATAGGACAACTGAATGCTTAAATTGCTTGTTATCTTGATATCTTTAAATATAGGGAGGGATATAATTATCCTAAAGAAACTAACTTATGCATTGTATTGAAAGTTGTGTTTGAGCCAGGCTAAACTTTCAAATTTTCAGAGGTGATGTGACAGCAAAGCAAAGGACAAAAGACCATCTTGTGGAAGCATATCATCATCAAAAAGGTAGCAAAGTGGCATTGCACCTAAGCAGACCACCATATGCAGGGACAATGTTCACAGCACCTGGGAAAGTAGGCACTCTGAAAGCAGTGGCTAGTTTGTTTCAACCGAGGTCAGAATCCAAACATGACTAGGTTTTCAAAGCATAGTTGATGGTTGTCAAAAACTCACTCAAGGTTTGGGGCCCAAAGATTTAAGGAGATGGATTTCTGCTTTGGGAATGTACATATCAATGGTTAGTCTCTGGTTGTATACAGTAGAATCTCATTTATCCAACATAAATGAGCTGAGAGAACGTTGGATTAGCAAAAATGTTGGATAATACGGAGGTATAAAGGAAAAGCCTGTTAAACGTAAAATTATGTTATGCTTTTACAAATTAAGCACCAAAACATCATATTTTACAACAAATCGACAGAAAAAGCAGTTCAATATGCGGTAACGTTATGTAGTAATTACTGTATTTACGAATTTGGCAGCAAAACATTGCAATGTATTGAAAACATTGACTACAAAAAACATTGGCTACTAAGAAATTGACTACAAATAAAGATAGAATTGCATTAAATGAACTTACAGTAACAGCATTGTCGGAAGTTAAATCCATAAAAACTTCAGTTCTTGCTGTCTAGAGTAACAACTGGACAGGAGGTAGATTGTGTTGGATAATCCAGAGCGTTGGATGAGCGAAAGTTGAATAAGTGAGATTCTACTATATGTTACTATTTCCTATTCCAAGTTCAGATTGTTGGACCACAATTCCCATGATTCCACAGCACTAAGCCATGGCAGTTGTGTCCTAATCCAGGGGGGGAAGTGGAATCATCACCATAAAACTGTATTAATTCTACAGTGTAGATACACTCTAAATGACTCATCATATGTGTGGACAGGACACATGTGCTTTCAAGTTGCCTTTTTGAATTATGGTGGTCCCCGTGAATTCCATAGGGTTTTCTTATGCAAAAGATAGTCATAGAGGGTTTCACCAGTTCCTTTTTCAGAAATATAGTCTTCAGCATATGATATTCATTGGCTATCTCCCATTTAACTACTTACCATGGCTGACCCTGCATATTAGCTTCCAAGATCAGACGAGTTCAGGTATCTTTCTTTCCCACCTTGAAATATGATTAGCACCATTTATTGAAAGTGTTTCTAACATTGTGCCTTAGTCTGACTATAGTCCAATGTCAAAAAGAGAGTCTGGCATAGATATTAAAGGGCCCTTTCAGATTAGTCTCAGGAAGAATTGAAAGCAGTGCTACTTGGGAGCTGCATAACAGCATTTTTAACTCTGTTTGATTCTTGTACGCACTGTCTCAGACACCACACTTTCTGGAGGTGACTTAAAATTCAAGCATAGCGCTCAAGATAATCAATAAAGAGGTCAAAGAAAACTTTCAAGAAGTAGAAAATATCATTTCAATTGATATCCTGGGATGATACAGGGAAATTTATATATTTATTGATATATAGTGAGAAAATCTAAAGTGGTATTAATATTTTATCAGATTTGTTTTTCATCAGTAACATGATTCAACATGATCTTTTCTCTGTATTCAATAATAGAATTCAAAATGACTTTGGCTCCAATTTAAATCCTTTCTATCAATATCCAAACATTTTGTTCCTATGTTGAAATTGGTTTAAAATATTTTTTGTAAGCAATCAGACAATAGAAATAGATTTTCATTCCTTGCATATCATTAGTGTGTCATGCTTATCCATACTCTATTAAACTGCTTATAGGTATTTTGATCCGACTATCCCATTGGGGCTCACCTGCTAACAGAGTTGTGAGCCTATTCATCTGCCGATATGTATGGTTTAAACTCTGGTCTAGTTCATGTATTAGTTTTTTCCCCCCATCATCTTCACTTGGCAGAAATAATGTCCTTGTCCTTCTGTAAAATATTGTGTGGGAAGATTGTAGATTGTCCCTGCTATACATGACATTATTTTCAATAATATAAGAATTACCATCATGCAGTAAGCTGAATCAAGCCTTTTGGTTGTCATCCAGATTTTCCCTAACGCACACTCATTCTTTCAAATACAAATGACTGCATGCTTCACTCCCACCCATGTCCATAAGTAGGAACCTGTTCTTTCTCACATCCATTCTTTGGATGGATGCATCTGCACTATAGAATTAACTTCTATAATGAACTGCAGAATCCTGAGAGTTCTAGTTTTATGAGATCTTTAGCCCCCTCAGCTAAAGAGTGCTGGTACCTCACCAAACTAGAGATCTCATAATTTCATAGCACTGAGCCATGGCAGTTAAAGTGATGTCAAACTGCATTAAATTTTACAGTATAGATGTAACCTTAGCATATGCAAATGAGTCCCTAGGCTCATTTACCCTGACTGGTTAGATTGGTATCCACTGGATCAGCTCAGCAGTGGCTAAATGCCACATGGGGCTAAATCTGTTTTAACTCAGCCAAGTTAAGCTAACTTGGAGGAAAGCCAAAATCTTGACCCAGCATTCTGGTATTATTATTATTATTATTATTATTATTATTATTATTATTATTATTATTTACTTCATTTATACTCCACCTTTCTCCCCGAGGGGAGATCAACCAGCAGATAACAACCACACACTTTTTTATAAAAAAAAAAACAACTACATTTTTTTTAAAGAACCAATTAAACAGTACTGTGTGTGTTAGATTAAAAATACAATAAATAAGAAAAAGTCTTGACTTGCTTGCAGAAGGTCAGCATGGATGGGGCCATCCTAGTCTGTTTTGGGAGGGAGTTCTGAAAAGCGACTGAAAAGCCACACACACACACACACACACACACACACACACACACACACCGCACTTGAGTGGGTGATGGGACAGGGAGAAGATCCTCTCCAGTTGATCACCAATAGTTCATCTTCATCCTAGAAAGATGTGACTACTAGTGGAGTGCCACAAGGTTCGGTTCTGGGCCCAGTACCATTCAACATCTTTATTGAGAAACACAGAAATGTTGATGTTTATTGAAATCATTCACTTCACTGTTGTTTAGTGATATAAATGATGACATTTTAAATGTGTGAGTGTAATTCTGTAAACGCTTGAAACGTCAACCAAGTAACACATTAAATATTAGCAAATTAGATTTTATTTCCAAACTCTGGCCTATAACTTTTCAAAGAATGCAGGACATTTTCCTTCTCTATGCCTGTCTTGCAGGCCACATCAATGACAAATATGGCTTCATTTACACTGTAGAATTAATGCAGGTTGACACTACTTTAACTGCAATGGTTTAATGCTATGAAATAATGGCATTTGTAGTTTCAAAAGGTTTTTACCCTTGCCTGTCAAAGAACGTTGGTAGCTCACCAAACGACAACTCCTAGGATTCCATAGCATTAAGGTAAAGGTAAAGGTTTCCCCTGACGTTAAGTCCAGTCATGTCCGATTCTGGGGATTGGTGCTCATCTCCATTTCTAAGCCGAAGAGCCAGCGTTGTCCGTAGGCATCTCCAAGGTCATGCGGCCGGCATGACTGCATGGAACGCCTTCCCGCCGGAGCAGTACCTATTGATCTACTCACATTTGCATGTTTTTGAACTGCTAGGTTGGCAGAAGCTGGAGCCAACAGTGGGCGCTCACTCCGCTCCCCAGATTTGAACCTGGGACCTTTCGGTCTGCAAGTTCAGCAGCTCAGCGCTTTAACACACTGAGCCACCTGAGCAATTAGGCCTTGGCAATTAAAAAGGTGTCAAATTGCATTACTTGTTAAGTGTAGATGCAGTTGATATAACTTTTGATTACTATTTTGACTGATTTTGCTAGATTTTTCTCATTTTTTGGTGTTTTAAGGATGTTGGGGAGGGCTTCATGGGGTTATGGGAATGTACTTTAAATTCACACACAGCCTTGTTCCAGTCTTGCTGGCAATCATAAGATGTGTCTAAACAATGGTTACTTTTAGAATTTTTTCTGTCATTCTTTGGCTTATAGAATACATTTGGGGAAACTGTCCTGCTAGAATCCACATTAGGATTGTACTAGCTTTTCCCCCAACATCACTAAATGAGAAGACTGTTTTGCTGCTAGTTCACCAAGCAGGAAAAGTTATAACAAAATCACTGAGCAACCCCTCAATTACTGTGGTTTTACTTGGCGGTGGTATCGGTACAAAGAGCCGGTCTCATTACTGTGGACAGTTGCAAACACACTCGGCATGTAAAATTTATATCATTTGCTATAATAGTATCAAGCCTCGCTATGAACACGGAATGTAATTTACATTCCCATTTAGCAGCTGTGTATATTCTGCTTAAATTATATCAATCGCCTCCTCGTCTCTGCTCTGTAATGTAACAGCCATACATTAATAATGCTGCTCCAGACACACAGCAGTGCCTCTTCTGCATGCAGTTTTACCCTGCCATCATGCAAATGAAATGAGTTTTGCCGGTTTAGCAAGTTAAAAACCAAGAGGATCCAATGACAAGGAAAATGAAATCTGTGATGAAAAGGTGCCATCCTGTCTGTCTCACAGAACAACAGCTCTGATTCACACATGAGGGAGAACGAAGGAGAGAACCAGAGCTGTGAGCCAAAAATCAAGAGAAAGAGAAAATCTGTCTATCTCCAACATACATCCAACCCTATGAATCTATGCACCTAAAATTCAGTAGGGCTACTTGGGTGTCCATCCAAGTGGTTAATTAATATTTACGAATGATTAATTTAAATGATTTAGCCTCCAAGGAGAATTTATTTCTGGCAATGATACCTCCTTCTCGGTATTTTTCCCAGTCTGGGGATGTACAGTAGAGTCTCGCTTATCCAACCTTCACTCATCCAACATTCTGTATTATCCAATGCTGTCTGCGTCCCCCCAGATTCACAGTTGTTTCTCTAGACAGCGGGCCAATATGCCCAACAACAATGTAAGTGCAGCCATGCTCCCAAACTAGTGGCAGACTTATTGTAAAACATGATGTTTTGGTGCTTAATTTATAAAATCATAATGTAATTTGACATTTAATAGGCTTTTCCTTAATCCCTTTTTCTTATCCAACATTTTAACTTATCCAATGTTCTGCTGGCCTGATTATGTTGGATAATCTTTAAATCTTTTAACAATCTTTAAATGCTGTTATAATAACTATTATGCACTGTGAAGCCTGGTCCCCCTGACTAGTTTACTAAGTCTATCATCTCTAATTGGTCCTGCCCTGGCACCTTATAATACCATATTGCACCATATTGAATTAGTTCACCATCATAATCCCCACTGCCTGCCTTGCACTTTAGTCAGCTCAGACCCCTATACCTATGCTGCTCATGCACCCTCTGCACTTTACAACTGCATTTGCACTTTGTATTGTTGGAGGGGGGTGGGGGAGGCTGGAGGGTTATGGGGACTGCAGGGTGGGGGAAGGGAATGGGTGTGAAAGGATGCCAATCTATAACAGAAAACTAGTAAACCAAATAACATCGTTTGGACCAGGGGAAGAGAAAGGGAAAGGACAGTGTGATAGGGGAGGAGGGTGTTCTGATGGGTGGGGAGCCCCTATAGAGGTGGTGTCTGGGAGGGGGAGATACGGGAAAGGGAGACCAAATCATTTAATTCGGCCTAGGGTTTTTGGTAGGACATTAATAGTTCCAAAACGGTCTCCTGACATAGCTAATCTGGGTAGCCAGGATGGCGGTCCCTCCAGGTTAAAGGTGGTGCTGTTTAATGCCAGGTCAGTGAACGGAAAAACATCTTTCATCCAAGATCTCATCTTGGATGAGCATGTAGACCTGGCATGTATTACGGAGACCTGGCTGGACGAGATGGGAGGAGTTAATCTCACCCAGCTCTGCCCGCCAGGTTATTCCGTACAGCACCAGCCGAGATCTGGAGGGAGGGGAGGTGGGGTCGCGGTGGTCTATAAGGATTCCATCCCCCTGACCAGGTGCCCTGTCCCACAGTCGACCATGTTTGAATGTGTCCACCTGAGGGTGGGAGACCGGGACAGATTAGGGATTCTGTTAGTGTACCGACCACCCCGCTGCACTACAGTCTCCCTGCCTGAGCTAGCTGAGGTGGTCTCGGGCCTGGCGTTGGAGTCCCGGCGGCTCATAGTGCTGGGGGACTTCAATGTCCATGCCGAGACCAACCTCTCAGGTGCAGCTCAGGACTTCATGGCCGCCATGGCAACCATGGGGCTGTCCCAATTAGTAACAGGCCCCACCCACAGTGCGGGACACACACTGGACTTGGTCTTCTGTCAGGGATGGGAGGAAGGTGGCGGTGTGGAGGAGCTCACCATCGCTCCGTTGCCATGGACCTGATCAGGTTTAGACTTACTGCGCCCCCCAACCTCTGCAGGGGTGGTGGACCTAAAATGGTCCGCCCCAGGAGACTTATGGATCCAGAAGGATTCCTGACGACTCTTGGGGAATTTCCCGCCTCCTCGGCAGGTGATCCTGTTGATGCTCTGGTCTCTCTCTGGAATGGAGAGATGACTAGGGCAATAGACACGATTGCTCCGGAGCGTCCCCTCTCGAGTAACCGAGCTAAACCAGCTCCTTGGTTTACTGAGGAGCTGGCAGCGATGAAGCAAAAGAAGAGGGAACTAGAGTGCGTGTGGCGATCAGGGTATAACGAGTCAGACCGAACACGGCTAGGCTCCTATCTTAGGGCATATGCCGCGGCAATCAAAGCTGCAAGGAGAGCCCACCTTGCGGCCAACATTGCATCCGCACAGAACCGTCCGGCGGCGCTGTTCCGTGTCATCAGAGGGTTGTTAACTCCCACCAATCAAGGTGGGAGCCCTGATAACTCGGCAGCCCGCTGTGAAGCATTTGCTCGGTTCTTTGCGGACAAAGTCGCTCTGATCCGTTCCGACTTTGACACCATATTAACGGCAGTCTCTGAGGATGTAACGAGTGCACCTGCTTGTCCAGTTTTGTTGGATTCATTTCAATTGGTTGAGCTCGAGGATGTGGACAAGATCCTGGGAGAGGCGAGACCGACCACATGCATCCTAGACCCCTGCCCATCCTGGCTGGTGAGAGAAGCCAGAGGGGGTTTGGCCGAGTGGGTGAAGGTGGTGGTAAATGCCTCCCTTCGGGAGGGCAAGTTTCCAGCGAGCCTAAAAATGGCTGTGATCAAGCCGCTGTTGAAAAAGCCATCATTGGATCCCACTCAATTCGGAAACTTTCGGCCTATTTCCAATCTCCCCTATTTGGGCAAGGTCTTGGAACATGTGGTTGCTTCGCAGCTCCAGGGTTTCTTGGTTGACACTGATTTTCTGGATCCGGCACAGTCTGGCTTTAGGCCGGGGCATGGTACTGAGACAGCCTTGGTCGCCTTAGTCGATGATCTACGCCGGGAACTGGACAGGGGGAGTGTGTCCCTGCTGGTTCTGCTGGACCTCTCAGCAGCCTTCGATACCGTTGATCACGGTATCTTTCTGGGGCGCCTCGCGGGAATGGGACTTGGAGGTACTGTTTTGCAGTGGCTCCATTCATTCCTGGAGGGTCGGTCCCAGATGGTGTCATTGGGGGATGCCTGCTCGGCCCCACAACCGTTGACTTGTGGGGTCCCGCAGGGCTCTGTGTTATCTCCCATGTTGTTTAACATCTACATGAAGCCGCTGGGAGAGATCATCAGGAGTTTCGGGGTCCGGTGTCATCTGTACGCAGATGATGTCCAGCTCTGTCACTCCTTCCCACCTGTCACTAAGGAGGCTGTCCAGGTCCTGAACCGGTGCTTGGCCGCTGTGTCGGACTGGATGAGGGCCAACAAATTGAAATTGAATCCAGACAAGACAGAGGTCCTCCTGGTCAGTCGGAAGGCTGAACAGGGTACTGGGTTACAGCCTGTGCTGGATGGGGTCACACTCCCCCTGAAGGCGCAGGTGCGCAGTCTGGGGGTGATCCTGGACTCATCGTTGAGCCTGGAGCCCCAGGTCTCAGCGGTGGCTAGGGGAGCCTTCGCACAATTAAAACTTGTGCGCCAGCTGCGACCGTACCTTGGGAAGCCGGACTTGGCCACGGTGGTACACGCCCTTGTTACATCTCGTTTAGACTACTGCAACGCACTCTACGTGGGGCTGCCTTTGAAGACTGTTCGGAAGCTTCAATTAGTCCAACGGGAGGCTGCCAGGTTAATAACTGGGGCGGCGTACAGGGAGCGTACTACTCCTCTGTTACGCCAGCTCCACTGGCTGCCAATTAGCTACCGAGCACAATTCAAGGTGCTGGCTTTAGCCTATAAAGCTCTAAACGGTTCCGGCCCAGCTTATCTGTCCGAACGTGTCTCCCGCTACGACCCACCTCGAAGCTTAAGATCGTCAGATGAGGCCCTGCTCGCGGTCCCGTCAGCCTCACAGGTGCGGCTGGCGGGGACGAGAGACAGGGCCTTTTCAGTGGTGGCTCCCCGCCTATGGAACGCCCTCCCCATTGAAGTCAGGCAGGCTCCCTCCCTCCTGTCTTTCCGAAAGAGGACAAAAACGTGGTTATGGGACCAGGCATTTGAGCATGAGTAGCAGCAAAAATGAGATAAGAATATATGACCTACTGACAGACCCCACATGAACATGGAAAGCGCCTTAAATGTATATTTAAATGTATAATTATGTATATTTTAATGGCTATTCTTAATTTTATTGTAATTTTTAATCTTGATGGATTTTTAAATTTGATGAAAACTGTTTTTATACTGTAAGCCGCCCTGAGTCCCCTGATGGGTGAGAAGGGCGGGGTAGAAGTGATGTAATAAATAAATAAATAAAATAAATAAGCGAGACTCTACTGTATTTACATTGCAGAATTAATGTGGTTTGACACTAGTTAAAGTGCCGTGGCTCAGCACTATGGGGTCATGGGAGTTTTACAATATCTTTATCCTTCTCTGGTAATGAGTGCTGTTTGCCTATCTGACAACAAATCCAAGGATTCTACAGCACCGAGCTATTAAAGTAGCACAGAGAATCCTAACATTAGTATTCAATCATATATCTTGGCACTTCTGGATCTTGTCTATTTCCTTCATAGATGCTCTTCCCATTCTTAGTCTTCTGATTTCTTCAATTCTGATTAATGACTCAGGCAAAGTATGGAAAATCTTCAACTATTTCAATGTCTTCATCATCTGGGTGATTACAGAGAATCAAATAAGTGATGTTATTACTGGTAAATTCTTTCTTACTGGCAGATACACCTGTTCCTTTAAAACATAAATTATATTAGATATAGAATTTAACTAATAATCAATTTGATTGGAGTTTATGTGCTCTTTTAGTTGCTAAACGATTTGTAGTCCATGACTGGAAAAAGGAAACATTCTTCATCAATTATTCAAAGATCAGGAGATCTTACTACAGTAGGCACTTATGAATGTGTTATTTTACAGATCCCAGATTCAAGAAAATACGTTTTGGAAATATGATCACATGCACACACATATGTATACATACATACCTAGACTACAGTTATGTCCTATGCATTTCTTCCTCTTCCCCTTCTTTGTCTTTTATTTCATATTTTTTCTTTCCTTTCCTCCTGCAGTCATGCTTTTAAAAATCCAAATACACTTAAAAACCCAATTTGATATAGCAGCTATCATATATAGACACATTATTTTAAAACAGACAGAGAACCAAAAGGATTTTGCAACCGAATGTCAATTTAAAATTGAAATGAGAGGAATAATTAACCAAAAAAATTGAAGAGTATAAAACAATAATAAAATATCTTTGTGTGGTACCAGAGGATATAAAAACCAACACCAAATGCATCTCTTTGAGAATAATACTCCAGAATTC